>NC_000069.6:39145690-39445690 GCF_000001635.26 Mus musculus
TTGTACAACCACTCTGGAAATCAGTCTGGCGGTTCCTCAGAAAATTGGACATAGTACTACCGGAGGATCCAGCAATACCTCTCCTGGGCATATATCCAGAAGAAGCCCCAACTGGTAAGAAGGACACATGCTCCACTATGTTCATAGCAGCCTTATTTATAATAGCCAGAAACTGGAAAGAACCCAGATGCCCCTCAACAGAGGAATGGATACAGAAAATGTGGTACATCTACACAATGGAGTACTACTCAGCTATTAAAAAGAATGAATTTATGAAATTCCTAGCCAAATGGATGGACCTGGAGAGCATCATCCTGAGTGAGGTAACACAATCACAAAGGAACTCACACAATATGTACTCACTGATAAGTGGATACTAGCCCAAAACCTAGGATACCCACGATATAAGATACAATTTGCTAAACACATGAAACTCAAGAAAAATGAAGACTGAAGTGTGGACACTATGCCCCTCCTTAGAAGTGGGAACAAAACACCCATGGAAGGAGTTACAGAAACAAAGTTTGGAGCTGAGATGAAAGGATGGACCATGTAGAGACTGCCATATCCAGGGATCCACCCCATAATCAGCATCCAAACGCTGACACCATTGCATATACTAGCAAGATTTTATCGAAAGGACCCAGATGTAGCTGTCTCTTGTGAGACTATGCCGGGGCCTAGCAAACACAGAAGTGGATGCTCACAGTCAGCTAATGGATGGATCACAGGGCTCCCAATGGAGGAGCTAGAGAAAGTACCCAAGGAGCTAAAGGGATCTTCAACCCTATAGGTGGAACAACATTATGAACTAACCAGTACCCCTGAGCTCTTGACTCTAGCTGCATATGTATCAAAAGATGGCCTAGTCGGCCATCACTGGAAAGAGAGGCCCATTGGACACGCAGACTTTGTGTGCCCCGGTACAGGGGAACGCCAGGGCCAAAGGGGGGGAGTGGGTGGGTAGGGGAGTGGGGGTGGGTGGGTAAGGGGGACTTTTGGTATAGCATTGGAAATGTAAATGAGCTAAATACCTAATAAAAAATGGAAAAAAAAAATTAAAAAAAAAAAAAAAAAAAAAAAAAAAGATCGATACCTGGGAGGGCTGGGAAAGAAGCAGGCTCTGTATAAGGGGGCGGGAGTCACAGGACACCCCAGCAAAGCCTTGCCGATGTCTGAAAAAAGATGGAGTTTTGGATCTGGCATACTGTTCACTGTTCACTGTTCACAGGAAGAGCTGAACTTCAGGGAGCTCCTATCTCCCTATTACACCCTGTCATTCTGTACAGTCTATCCCTACAAGGCAGCATGCACACTGAGAGAGGCAGTTTTCTGCAGTTATGTGATCACCGGAAGGATGGCAGCTGAGAACATTTGTGTTCTATCAGAATTCTTGGCCTTGGGGATCAAGTTCCTGACTCCAGTGGGCTTATGTGGATGGTACAAATTAGCATCTACCTCACAAGGCATAAGGAGCAGAGGTTACACCTGTTGGTACCAAGATCAACCAGGCTGACACCCAGAAAGTCTATATGTGGATTATTGTGCCATTGTAACTCAGTGGGAGGCAGATGTACATTTATGAATATTTAAAATTTTTTAATATTCATCCTTTCTCTCTCTCTCTCTCTCTCTCTCTCTCTCTCTCTCTCTCTCTCTGTGTGTGTGTGTGTGTGTGTGTGTGTGTGTGTGTGTGTTTCTCATGTACATGTACATGTATCCTAAAAGATTACTGGAGGACATCAAGTTCTTTGGAGCTAGAGTTAACAGGCAATAGTGAATGATTACACACTGGTCCTAGGAACGAAACATGAATCCTATAGAAGAGGAACATGGGCTCCTAACTCCTGTGCCATCTCTTCATTCTGTGTCAATTGACATGAGCTTGGTGGGTGTTCAAAAATTCATCTAGGATTAGGTTGGGTTTTTTTTTTTTTTTTTGAGGAGGGATTGCTGGGAATGTCTGTGCTCTGGTCAAGTACTCAGCTAAGTTACTCCACAGATCCAGAATCGATCTTTGCAAGAGCATTCAACTCTAAATAAAAGGATTTTGTCTTTATTATTAAAGTACAGTAATACTATAATAGCAATAATTATTTTTTGGCATGCTCATGTCTAAGCTGATGATTGTGCTTCAGTGTAATTTAAACTATCCTGTGCATTTGACTGTTAACCACATACAGAAATTTAAATAGTGGTAATTTTTGTTTGAAGCATCCACAGGAGGTCAGAGACTTATAGGAAAGTGAATGCCACCTCATTAAGAACAAACCTAGTATTTACACCCAGCTTTAGCTTCCTCTGATGACTAATGTAGTAATTAAACTGTAAACCATACACTTACTCCAGAGCCAGAATAATGGGAGATCTCACACAGCATGCCGGAGTAATAGCAGCTCAGTCTCAGGGTGCTTAGCAAGCCTTCCAGTCACTGCAAGTTAGACATGGTGCAGGAAGGACCAGTTGCTAAGATGACTTGTGGCCTGTTCACTCTTTATGATCATCCTAGATTGAAGCAGCCACCATCAGACTAAAACAAAGCATTTCTGATAAACATTTGTGAATTCAGAACATCTGCAGAAAACTGTCTAGGAAATTAATTTTCTAGGGGAAAGAAGTCTTCATTCAGCAAATGGTTCAGCGATTCATTAAAGAAGTTCAGGCCATTCACAAGGTCACTGCCACATGAGAATCTCACCTGTAGATTATACAGATGAGTGTCTTGCTTACTTTGGTCATAGAAAGCATGGTTTCATTAAAAAAATTGGAGTTTCTTGAGGGGAGAACAAAAGTATTTATGTTCACACATATACGAATGTGTGTGTTGGGGGGTATGTGTGGATGATCTGAAAGTTGGATTTGGATTCAGGCACACTGTTCTGGCTGGTCTTTCTTCAGGACGGGTGTGGTCCTTCTGCACCATCACTGGGATAGACTTTCTCCATCAGCAATGGTGTGCTTCTTCTGCACCAAACCTCATGTGGACCATCTGCACCATCACTGATGTGGACCTCCATCATCGCTGGTGTGGACATTGTCCATCATCAATGGTGTGGAACTTCTACACCAAACCTCATATGGTTCTTGTGCACCATTGTTAGAAACCATACCATGAGAAAGCGAGCTCTTCACAATCTCCCACCCTGACAAGCCAAATGGTCTCATGCTAGGAGCCGTTCGTCACTCCCTTCTCCCTGTTCGCTTCCTGGCACCTGAGGCTGTAAAAGCTGAATTGTAGTCCCCGTTTCCTTATCTCTTCCTGACTCCTATGACATCCAAGGACATGAGTTACACACCCCAAGGCTGTTAAGGAGGACTATGTTCTGGAGATAAGACACAGAGTGCCTGCCGCCTGGAGCCTGACTTCGGCCCTCATGTCAGCAGATGCCTACTTCTTTGTTCTTTGTTAAATTCCCCCTCAACCCCCCCCCCCATTCCCCTCAATGTATGCTTTAAAACCTGGCGTCTCAGCCTAACAAATGGAGACCTTGATAGGAAACAATCTACTTGGTCTTCGGCTTTTCTTTCTCTTCCATCCCATTTTCTTCCAGGTTTGCAGTCCCCCTCTCACCCACGAATAACTGAGTCCCACGGGAAAGGATACACCATCACTGGTGTGAATCTTCCCCATCATCACTGGTGTGAAACTTCTCCATTATCACTGGTTTGGACCTTCTCCATTATCTCTGTTGTGGACCTTCTCCATTATCTCTGGCGTGGCCCTTCTGCATCATTAGTGGTGTGGTCCTTGTCTAACATGATTGTGGCAGTTTGAAGCCATACCTTAATTTTTCCATCATCCTTCTTTCTCTCCTCTGTGATTACCACACATCAGAGGTATTCGAAGGTGGATGAGCCAACCTTTCAAAGCTAATCTGAACCATGGGATTTCATTAATGAGCCCACCTTACAAATCTAATCTGAACCATGGGATTTCATTATTTCCTTCACATTCTTTACTAACCACTTGCACCGAGTGTTCAAGCCCACCTATATTAATCTGTTGAGAAAACAAATAAGAACATAAGGAATAAAAGAGGATGAACTTGATTTTAAGGTATATTACATTCAAGAGGCTGTGCCATCAATCTTTTGTGGTATTCATTTATGTGCATGTGTGCATATCTGGAATTTTCCTCAAGTTCATGTATCTGTTCCCTACTCAGAAGTGAAATGAGACATAGATTACCAGAAAGTAGAACACACTGGAAAAATTCTGATTTTCTTGGCCCACTGCCAAAAACTGTCTTAGTTACATGATATTCTCATGGAGCACTAACTCAGGATTATTGACATTTTTCAAAACTCATTTGAAAAACATGGCCATAAAATGTCACTGATTAGCAAAGTAAGAGAGGCTCAAGTTGCTGTGGAAGCAGCCAGCATGGCCTACCAAACCCAACTCGGTTATTCCTTTATGCTTACAATACATCTTCATGAGAACCTGCTCCGAGACAGACTATGTTTAAACACTAGGTGTGAAATGATAAAAAAAACTCCAATACCTCACCCCTAGTCTAGGTCTGCAGGGCAGGGGAAGTTTGTGCTATGAAGGAAAGGGTGATCTTGAAGGGCGTTCTGGAGGAAGCTTCAATTAATTATGGTCTAAAGGAAGAGGAGTCTATGAGGCTGAAGGCTGGGAGTTTTGGAATGTATTATAGTGCATGGCTGGAAGAGGAACAGTGGATGTCTGAGAAAAGGCAAGTGTGCTATATACCTACAAGGTCTAGCGGCTGTCAGTGTATGCTACATTTTTGTTTTTCATGTGAAAAATTGTAACCTAATTCTGAAGCTCAGTTTCCAAACTCATCAATTTTCCAACAAATCTCCTGATTTCATTGTTTATTGCTGCATAATATTCCATTCTGTATATGGACCATATTTTCTTTACCTACTCATTTTCCCATCCCTGACATGGCAACACAAAACTACTCGTAACTCTAGCTCTAGATGATCTGGCACACTCTTCTGGCCTCTGTATGTACATGCACTCACATCCTACATAATTAAAATGCACATAATTAAAAATAAATACTTAAACAAACAACAATAATAATAAAAAACTTTGATAAAAGTAGCATAATTCAGGCTAAAGTTAATAAAAATTAATATGTCAAACTGGTAAACCCTGATGATGAAGGTTCGAACCAGTGAAAACCCATGTCAATAGTTTCTGGCTTCTTTTTGTTTGAGACAAAGTCTTCTATGTGGATCAGCCTGTCCCGGAACTTGCTTTGACTCTTCTCTTGCATTCCTAGAGCAGTGGGCACATCACATCTGCCTCAAATCCAGATATTGACCTGCTAGAGTAAGTGAGAATAACTTTTAAGTCATTGCTTTTGAGAGAATAAAGGGAAGCATTGTAATAATATTCAACACATGGGGGTTGTTTGGGGATTAAGTCAGATGCTTCATGTATAAGCACAGCATGTGGTAAATGGGGATAATATTTTCCGTGCTAGTATTTCTTAGGTTAAATATTCTATTACATTGTGTCAGCTACTAGCTGACAATAATTTCACTGCATCTGAGAGTTTAGCTCAACTTACAGGGAGGGAAGAATTGGCTGGAGAATCATCAGTTTCCTGGCCTCTCAAGCTGAGAAGGTGAGAGAGACTGTCACAGGAAGGTCACGCTCCTAACCAAGGCTAGTAGACTGTGACAAGGACACACTTGGTCCCATAGATTCAGGTACAGGTCTGTGAGACATGTACTGTAGATTCTAACTCCAATAGTCCTTTGCGTCTGTGAGCTTGAGGACTTCCCTTCAGGTATAGCCTATATATTTCCTTCTATTTGTTTTTCTTCTAGAAAAATTGCTCTGTGTGCACAGAGGACATTACTTGGCAGTTCCTGACCTGGCAGTTTACTAAGTCCCATTGAGTCTGCACACCCCTACCTCGCAGCTCAGGGATGAAGCATACAAGCAAGGTCTGTTTTCACCAGGGCATAGCTGGTTGTTCTGGTCACAGAATCCCCTAAATAAGTCTCTGTGTGTGGGTTCTACCCAGAAATTGCTCTCTCCCCCCTTTTTTTTCTGACATGCCTCATTCTGCTGCATCTTATTGGTGCCTCCTTGGATGCATTGCTCTCTATTTCATGCTAAGATATCATGGGCTATTGCAGTAAAGATAATCAAATAACTAGTGTTTCCAGTGATGTTTTCTTATAATCATCTCCTTCTGGTACACAGAAGTGATCAGTGTTCTAGTAGTTTATATTATTACCTGAAGTCCCCAGACAACATTTGTTTGTTTTCTGTTGCTGTAATAAAAACCTGGGGGTGGGGGTTTGTTTGCATACAGGTCATGGGTTCATCCTCCAGGAAAATACGGGCAGGAGCCCAGGCAAGAATGAAAGTAGGAACTGTAACAGAGACCATGGAGAAATACTGCCTATAGGCTTGCTCGACATGACTTTCTCAGTTTGCTTTTTTATATAGTCCAGGACCACCTGCCCACAGGTGTCACCACCCATAGTGGGCTTGGGCTTCCTATGTCAATCATTCATCAAGAGAAATCCACACTAAAATGTCCACAGGCCATGGTGGTGGAGGAGACTCCTCTGTTGGTGTTCCCTTTTCTGGGTGTGTCAAGTTGACAACTGGAGCTGACTTTAACACAATTAAAAACAAATTTGCTTTAAATACAATTGTTTTAATTAGGATTGCTAAATGAGCCAATATTCCGTCCTTCAGAAATACTTAAATAATACTTGTTTCCACCCAGAAGGATCAAGATATTTTACACCATGATACCTGCTGTGATAGTCCATTGTTTATGCACATTTCTTAAGTGTCGGATATGTTCTAGGCAGGCCTGTGGTACTAGGTATTTGGTGGTAAGATACTCTCTAGAGTCCATGGTCAATAGCTTTTAACTCATAGATAAAGGAAAAGAATCACACAATAGTTTCAAGAATCAATAATGTAAGTTCTAACTTTTTAAGTGCGTTGTCTGAAGGAAATAGAAATAACTGAAAAGTTAGTCAGGTGGGTAAATAATATGTCAGTGTATGACTTACAATCTAATGTCCTTCTGAGAAGACACTATTTGATGGTTTATGTGTTAACAAGAAAGCAGGTAAACAAACGAGAAAAATGGAAGAATTACAAGAGCAAAGATAGTATGTAACACAGGATACCATTAATGCTCTACTGAAGACATGGACCAGTATACAAAGGAGAGGGCCAGAGAACCAGGTTATGCACTGAAACACTGGGGTCTGTCCTGCAGGGTCCTGGCCACAGTGCAGAAAGGAGAATATATTTTGAAAAGGTATGACAACCACTGCAAAGTTTTAGACAGATGAATCACACTGATTTCCCAATCCATTCGAGCAAGTTTATAGAAACATAGAAAGCTTAGAAGTGACAAGATAACAGCAGAGGCTTTTGCATAAATCTAGGCAATGGCAAAGGATCTCACCGAACAGTTCAACCACAGAGGCACATCCTTCACAGATACAGACACCTTACGTCCTTCCTTGGTTTCTGAGCATCGGTACTCTTGAACCTAGAGCTGGGACCACAAAAAGGAGAAAGAGATGGATCAGTCGGGCCTCTTTGGCACAGCCAGCCATTTACTGGCTTGGAGGAAATTGGATGTTTTTTCCTAACTCTTTGCCAAGTTAACACAGCCTTGGTAAGTTCTCTTTCCTTTTCTTTTTCATCTTTAAAATCCATAGATCTGTTCCATACTTAATGTATGTTGGGCTTAACTGGGGACTGAACAGGAGTGAACATAGCTCAGGCTGGTCTTGAACTTGATACTTCTGCTCTCCTGCTGCTGTGTTATAGTGGGCATCACCATATCATTCTCAATACATGTCTGTGAAGTTTTGCAATACGGCTAACTTCTTCACTATTTCCTGGTAGAGAGCTGTTCAAAGTTTTATCACAAGCAAACTGTAATCTAGAAGGTTACATATAAGCTGACTTCTTTTATCTCATCAAGAGACTTCCAAAATCCCTTTGGAGGTTTGCTTTTGTTGGACCTCAGAAATGTCTTGTTTAAGAGTCTGTTTTTCTTCCCTGCACATCGTGTCTCTCTTCATTCTTTGCTCTTTGTTGTTGTTGTTTGTTTGTTTGTTTCTTCATTACTTTCTTTCCTTGCTCACTACCTTCCTCCTATCTCTTCATTCCAAATCCTGGGCTGACAGACAGGTGTGGGAATATTCATAAGTCCTGGTTGCATCTTAACTACCCCATTAAATCTTACTAATATAGTCTCCTGATGAATGGTGACCCATTTTGCCTTATATTCAAGGTCCCACTGGTCTAATATGCTCTATGTGTCAGTATGGTCTTAGGTCTTTTAGCTCTAGTATTTTGTGGTTCTACAGTAAGAATTCACCCAACAACATAAGTTTTTCAAATTTATTAAATTGGCAGAGGCAGAACAAATAGCTTCACCCTCAACCATGTCAACCAGCAGCCAACATATACTCTTAATTACGGAAAATAGCTTTGATAGTCACTTTTCCATGACTATAACAAATTCCTGGTTTAATCAACTTATAAAGAGCAAAGGTTTATTTGGCTCCTAGCTTTGCAGGTTTATTTATCCAAGGTTTCTTGGCTGCTGTTGTTAAGCCCATGCAAAGAGGGGGGGGGGGAGTATATGCTGGTAAAAAAAAAAAAAAAGAATCTCCCTACCTCCTGGCTAAAGTGTGGAACCAGGAGGGAGAGGGAAATCTTTGTCCCACTGTCCTTACTACAGGCACATACCTAAGGACTAGAAGACCTCCTCCCATTAGTCCCTACAGCTTTGTGTTTCTCAAACTTCCCAACAGCACTGTAATTTGGGAAGAAAGCTTTTACTATGTGACTCTGGGGGTACATAGAAGAGCCATACTACATGAGATGTTTTAATGGTCAGATGGTAATTCTATGCTTGTAATATAGTTATGCGATCGTATAATGGAGGAACGTTGGAAAGCTTTTTAAGAGAAATCCAAGGAAAATGATAACAGCAGAGGCAATTAAACCAAAGAAAGAAATCAAAGAGGAGAACAGACAGAGTTAAGACTGAAATTTGGGGCAGCCAGCTAGCATCTAATATGGAATCAGTACCTGACATTGTAACTGATCAATAAATATTAGTATGTAAAATAAGCATTAGAGTTTGAAGAGTTTAACATAAAGGGGAAGGCAGGAAAAGAGGACTTGAGAAATCAGAATAGCAGTTTGGGAACTTACATAATAGAGCTTATCAGACACATCTTAAATACCTCTTGAGCTTGTCAGACAGATCCTAAAGTTCTCCTAAGCTGGGAATTATAGGGACAATGTCCTTAAAAGTTAGAGAATGGACTGGCAAGATTATTTAGGTTCTTGCTCCTTAACTTGAGGTTTACAGACATGGGCAACAGTACTGTAGACTCAATAGAGAAAGGACATTTGTTCCATCAAAACCATACATTCTCCCAAAAGAGGTCAGCATTTCAGTAAGGCCTCAGGTCATTTGAATATGCATTGAAGGTTGAGAAGAGTTGAGTGGTGAATAAATGTGGTGGCCACCAAGTTCAAGTCAGAAAGAAAAAAAAAAACACATTTGGAAAGGGTAATGCAATTACTATCACAGAGCCCAATTTTTACTGACTAACCAATGGCTGTTGATCCATTCTCAGGGGGTTGAGTTACTGCTGTTCATTGCAAACTCAGTGCTGAGCCCATGGAACTCCAATTGATAGTTCCAATAAACTCAGTGGGTGAGAAAGAATTGACTCCGTCAGAATCTCTCTCTCTCTCTCTCTCTCTCTCTCTCTCTCTCTCTCTCTCTCTCTCTCTCTCTGTGTGTGTGTGTGTGTGTGTGTGTGTGTGTGTGTGTGTGTGTGTGTTTGTGTGTGTTGTTACACAGGATTGTAAGATGATGGAGCAAGAGTCATAAGTATGTATACACTATGTATATGTAACTAAAAACTCAATAAAAAGGATTATCTGTGGATGAACAAAGGAACAAACTGCAAAGAAGACTATGTGCACAGAAAATGAAAGAGAAACTCAAATATGAGAGCTGTGATCCAAACTTCTGTGTACTCAGCTTACTGTAGACACTCTCAGGCTCTGCTGCACCTCTGCCACTACACAGCCTGGAGGGTTTCTCCTTTTCTGACCACACCCTGCTCATCAACCTGAGGACTCATGGAGACATTATTTCAGCACTCTATGCCAGGCTTTAGCAAAAGACTAAGGGTGAGGTACAGCCTTGCTACCAGCCCTTGGTCAGTCCTGTATCTATGAAGAGTGACTTCAGATAGAATGGAGGAGGCTATTAAAGAGGGTGGAACCTGGAGGTGAGGGGCTGTAGGTAGCTTCTCCCTGGATTAAGCAGACCTTAGCAGCATTCCCTGTGTTGCTGCTGAGAGTTTATGGCAAAGGGGGAAGAGAGGCCAGCATCTATGACTCCATGGCAACCACACTCACATTGTCACAGCTTTTAGACTTGTAGCATGTAAATATAGGAGTGAAATGGCTTTTGACACAAGGGAGAATAGAATGAAAATCCTTGGAAGAGATGTCATAGTCAATGCCACTGAATGCTAAGAGATCCCGAGGGCTGTGGGATTTGCAATGGAAAGAGGGGTTCTCTGTTAGATAATGTGATGGCCCTTAGGTCAGTGCATGAGGTATGAGGGATAATGCACCTTCTTTGAATATACCAACTTCATTTTTATACATGTGTGTAAATTCATGCATGTGCTGATGCAAGTATATATGCATATGTGTGCCAACTGGAGAAGTCTTCCTTAGAAAGATCACCCACCTCTTTGGAGAGAGAGTTTCCTACTGTCTTACAGCTTTCCAGGTTGGTTGGGCTGGCTACCCATTGAGACCCAGGCCCCTTTCTCTCTCCACCTCTTCAGCACTGGAATTGTGAGTGTGCCCCACACCTGGCATTTTTCCTTAGGTTCTGAAGACTAAACTCATGTCATTATGCTTGCAAAGAAAATGCTTCAATAACTGAGCCATACTTTCAGCCCGTTTTTATTTTTAAATTGTATTACACAGTGAATCTTATTGTACCCACAGTTGTATGCTCTGGGCAAAAGTAAAGGATGGAATATCTCAACAAGCCATCTCATATTCCTGTCACCCAATTTCTAGTGATTTGACATACTAAAATGCAAATTTATCACAGGCAAAAGAGAGTAAGAGACAATTGTAAGTTTTGCAGACAAATGTAGTGCTTTTTCAAAATATGTACATAATAATATGCTTAATTAGGATAGGAATTTTAAATAAATTTCATTGAGTCTTGTTCAACAATAATAACTTAAGAGCTACAGTAATAACGATGTATTTTTAAAGAAAGAAATGTTCAGGTAAAAACAACTATCCTAGTTTGAATGCATGAAGTCCAAAGTATTTCAATAAGAGAAGATGGTCACTAATATCACCAGGCAACTGCAAGCATTTTACAAAGCTTTCGGAACCCAAACCAGCTAACATTTATTAAAAATCTATAGGGAAGCAGGATATCACTTTTAGGGGAAAAGTCACTAGTTGCTTGATAAAAGGTAACTTAAAATTACTCTCTAGGCACCAAATATATAAACACCAAGCCTTCACAAAATTGAGCCATGTTCAGTAACCTTCAACTAAATTTGGACTAGAAACAGACCTTGAAGATACATCTGCCGGCCTGGCTGAGGCTCTCTGCAGTCAGTAGTAATGCGGTACCCTTGCCTCTCTCCTCTTCTCTCTAAATGCTTCTGTGTACATCCCACAGCTACAGCCAGGCAGGCTGGCATGGGAAGGTTGAAAATGTTTTATGGCAAGTACAAAGAATGTGTTTTAATTGTATGATTTCTCGATTCTAGATCATATACTTAAGATAGAATGAGACAGATAGGCTCTTTCCTTTGGCATCTTGATCAATAAACACACAAGAAATCAGTTGGCTGGACCAGGGACTAGAGAGATGGCTCAGTGGCAAGATGATTGCTGCACAGGCATGTGGGTCTGAGTTCAGATCCTTAACCCCCATATAAAAAGCATCTCGGGACAAAGGTATGTGCTTGTAAGATATGCTGGCAAGGCAAAAATGGAAAGGCAGTCACTCTGAGTCAGTGAGCTCAGGGCAAAGTAGAGGCAGTGAGGAACTCTGTCTCAAGAATAAAGGCAGAGAGCAGTTGAGAAAGACCAAATATCAACCCCCATGTGCACATAATCACATAGATACACAGATACACTCACACAGACACACACAGAGACACATACTCACATATACACTCACAAAGGCACACACTCTCACACAGACTCACACACACTCATATACACGCATATATCCACACTCACATATATACTAACTCAAAGACACACACATGCTCACACAGACACACACACACATACGTACATACACAGAATATACACATACACAGTCATGCATACATACACATACTTGTACAGACACATACTCACTCACATAGGCACACAGGCACACACAAACAGACACACACACTCATATATGCACTCCCAAAGACACACACACACAGACTCACACAGATACACACACATATTCACAGACATGCACACTCATTTACATAGACATATACACAGACACACACACATACACATGCACAACCAAAGATACTCTCATTTATGAAGACACACATACTCACATACATACAGAGACACACATGCCTACTCACAGATAGTCACTTACAAAGACTCTCTCTCTTTCTCTCTCTCTCTCTCTCTCTCTCTCTCTCTCTCTCTCTCTCTCTCTCACACACACACACACACACACACACACACACACACACACACACACAAGAACAGAGAACTTTACTCAATCAGTAAAGCCATGTTAAGTCTGCACCTATCAAGAAACAACTTGACTGGAGTTCAAATATGTTTCTGAGGTTTTCTTCAATGTTACAAAAGAAGGAAAACTAGCAACAAAAGCTTTGTGAAAATGTCCTAAACGTGATCGATACAGGGTAATAAAAATTTGTTTGACAAGACTCAGTACTTGTCTTTCAGAAGGGCTGCCAAAAGTTGAAATAGAAGCACAGATGGAAAAGACCAGGGGCGATGTGGCACAGTCAGCCAGACACTGAGACCAGTAACCCTTTCCACATGCTGTGAAGTAACGAAGCTTAAGACCTCTATGTCTAGAACATCTTATATCTTCACTGAAGACTTGGAGTTCAAATTGAATGAGGAAATGCTTTAAAGTACAGGGACTGTAGAAATAGGTCATTTACTAAGAGCATATATTGTTCTTACAAAAGGCCTGTGTTTGGTTTCTGGCATCTATGCAGGGTAGCTCACAATCACCTATAACTCCAGCTCCAAGGGATTCAATGCCCTTTTTGTCACCTATGGGAACCTGCACTCACATGCACATTCCCAGTCATAGACACACATGCATACACATTTAGATAATCAATTAATTAAACAATTAAATAAGTAAGTAAATAATAAAATAAATGAATAATAAAAAATCTATGAGTGTTCCTTTTCATAAACATCTATTTCATATACATCCACAAATATGCATACTACTTTGTACAAACTTTGCACTTCTGTGTCGTTTAAAAGACTTTCATCAAAGAACAAACTGAGATTTCTAGAGACACTGAAGGTGATCTCAACTGTAGAGGGAACAGTGTCAGTCATCCACAAACACTCTCTTAGATACAAAGACAGCATTTGCAAGTCATGGGTATAATTAGAGTATAGTTCTCCAAATAATGGAAGACACACAAGTTGGCTTCCATATTCACAAGAAAAAGAGGTGTTCACATGGCAAATGCAGTTAGCACTCATATTCCACAGTAAAGCCTATCATGGAAAGTTTGTTAAGCCCTGCATCAATTTCAGAAAACTGGAACCACAGAACAGGAGAGGCTCTCATAACCCCCTTCCTTGTAGATTTACCATTTTTTCCTGCTTTGTCTCCAGTTGGAATCTGTTCCAAGGCCTGCAGAGAGAGGACCAGAATCCCTCTGTGGACTGCCTATGGCTGGACTGTGGATGCAGTGGGAGGAGACAAAGCTCACTCCAAGACTCCCAAAGATCTGTTTACTTTCCCCAGTGCAGCTTTGGAGGTGCTGTTCTGACAAAAGTGTCTTTCAAATCCTGCAGTGGGAAAATCCCAAGGCCTTTGACTGCCCAGTGCAGAGGCCTCTGCTAACTGTGCATGCATCCAGCTGAGTGTCAGGAATTCCAAGGCCCTTGGGCACCCTGGATGCTGGGGGCTGAAGTGGTGATGGTAGACATCTCATCTGCATTGCTGCACACTGCTGAGGGAGAAGGTCTGCCCCCTGCCTGACAGCTACCCTCTACTGACTTCTGACAAGGCTGCAACCAAGTCTGAAACATTTTCCAAACGTGGTTTCTGTCCAGAGGGAACTCATCTCCAGAATGTTTACCTCTATGCTAACAACTGAGGTTCTATGCCCCAAGCTGCTGTTGATACATTTTTTGCTGGATCAGTGGAGTGGTTGTATGTGAACTCTGCCTGAGGGATGAGATGCAGCCCTTCCAATTTCATAGAATTCTCTTCTTTCAAGACAAGGGCTCACGTAGCTTAGATTGGCTTCAAAATCACTATGTCTTTAGAGATAATGTTGGATTCTGGGTCCTCTTGCCTCTCCCTCTGGAGTGCTGGGATCACAGCTGTGTACCAACACTCCTTTGCATGTGCTGCTGGCTTTAACCCAGGGGTTTCTGCACAAGAGGAATCACTCTACCAAACAGGTCACATCCCTGCCCATCATTTCTATACTCTGGAAACGGTAAGTGACTTTACTCAGCCTTAACAATGAACTAGTTTGCAGAAATACAAAGTTCACACATTGAAGTACTTGGCAGTAACTTTTGGGTATAATTGCTTTGTTTAATTTCTGCCTCCAAGTCATTGATATAAAGTATTTTTCTCCCTTCCACTGACAGCCAGTGGCAGGCAATGCTTTAAAACTTGGTATTTTTGTATAATTAGAGAATACCTTTTTTTACACATGTTTATTTTGTATTAAGGTTTTAATACTATCCACACATATCTTTTTCTTTCTATCTTATATTTTAATTAATTATTTTATTTATTTACATCCCAAATGTTGCTGCCCCTCCCAATCCCCCTTTTCCACCCCACTCCCCCTCCTCTTCACTTTTGATAAGGTTCCCCACACATACACTGGGCATCAAGTCTCTATAGGATTAGGTTCTCCCACTGAGGCCAAACAAACCAGTCTTCTGCTGTGTATGAGCCAGAGTTCTCACACCAGCTCATGTATGCTCTTTGGTTGGTGGCTTAGTCTCCGAGAGCTCCCAGGGATCCACGTTAGTTGACACTGTTGGACTTCTTATGTGGTTGCCATTGTCCTCAGCTTCTTCAATCTTTCCCCTAACTTCCATAGGGAACTCTGACATCAAGGAAAGGCTGTGAACGGCCCAACTTGGAATCCATCCCATGCGTGGGCACCAAACCCTAACATTAATTATTACTGATCCTATGTTGTGCTTGCAGACAGGAGTCTAGCATGGATGTCCTCTGAGAGACTCTATCAGCAACTGACTGAGACAGAGGCAGATACTTATTACCAACCTTATTTTTTACTTTAAAGATATTAGCTTAAAGTTCATAATAATGAGAATATCAAGTTTTTATTTTATCTTTTTTCTTTCACTACATTAGTTTGTTGAGTTTCAAGTTTCTTAACAATATGCTATGATCACATTCATTTCACAACACTTTGAGGCGTTCTTCCTCACATCCCTATCCACCCAATTTTGTGTCCTTTTAAAAACACCTTTCAAGGCCAAGTTGTGCTATTCAAAATATTATTGGATGTGTGATCTCCTATTGGAAAGTAATCAACACACAGGGGGATACACTCTTAAAGAAAGCTGACTCGTTCTATTCCAGCAGTCAACAATTACCAATGGCTTCATAGTCAGGGGTGGGACTGCATGCCCACCTACCATCTTCAAGTTAATATTTTGCCTGCCTTGGATGTGCACAGGTTCTATGCCATTCTTTAAATTTTTCTTAAAATTTCCAACACCCTGACAACGATAACAAGGGGATTTTGTGTTTTGTTACTTTTTTAAAAAATTTTTTTCATTAGGTATTTTCCTTGTTTACATTTTCAATGCTATCCCAAAGGTCTCCCTTACCCACTCCCCCCCCCAATCCCCTACCTACCCACTCCCCCTTTTTGGCCCTGGCATTCCCCTGTACTGGGGTATCTAAAGTTGGCAAGTCCAATGGGCCTCTCTTTGCAGTGATGGCCGACTAGGCCATCTTTTGATGCATATGTAGCTAGAGACAAGAGCTCCGGGGTACTGGTTAGTTCATATTGTTGTTCCACCTATAGGGTTGCAGTTCCCTTTAGCTCCTTGGGTACTTTCTCTAGCTCCTCCATTGGGGGCCGTGTGACCCATCCAATAGCTGACTGTGAGCATCCACTTCTGTGTTTGCTAGGCCCCAGCATAGTCTCACAAGAGACAGCTACATCTGGGTCCTTTCAGCAAAATTTTGCTAGTGTGTGCAATGGTGTCAGCATTTGGAAGCTGATTATGGGATGGATTCCTGCATATGGCAATCACTAGATGGTCCATCTTTTTGTCACAGCTCCAAATTTTGTCTCTGTAACTCCTTCCATGGGTGTTTTGTTCCCATTTCTAGGAAGGGGTAAAGTGTCCACACTTTGGTCTTCCTTCTTCTTGAATTTCATGCGTTTGGCAAGTTGTATCTTATATCTTGGGTATCCTAAGTTTCTGGGCTAATATCCACTTATCAGTGAGTACATGCATCCTATCAGATCACCATGGACTAAGGCTGATCTTCAATAACAAAATAAATAATAGAAAGCCAACATTCACGTGGAAACTGAACAACACTCTTCTCAATGATACCTTGGTCAAGGAAGGAATAAAGAAAGAAATTAAGGACTTTTTGGAGTTTAATGAAAATGAAGCTACAACATACCCAAACTTATGGGACACAATGAAAGCATTCCTAAGAGGAAAACTCATAGCTCTGAGTGCCTCCAAAAAGAAACTAGAGAGAGCACACATTAGCAGCTTGACAACACACCTAAAAGCTCTAGAACAAAAGGAAGCAAATTCACCCAAGAGGAGTAGAAGGCAGAAAATAATCAAACTCAGGGGTGAAATCAACCAAGTGGAAACAAGAAGAACTATTCAAAGAATCAACCAATCAAGGAGCTGGTTCTTTGAGAAAATCAACAAGATAGATAAACTCTTAGCCAGACTCACTAAAGGGCACAGGGAAAGCATCCTAATTAAAAAAATCAGAAATGGAAAGGGAAACATAACAACAGATCCTGAAGAAATCCAAAACACCATCAGATCCTTCTACAAAAGGCTATACTCAACAAAACTGGAAAACCTGGATGAAATGGACAAGTTTCTAGACAGATACCAGGTACCAAAGCTAAATCAAGATCAGGTTAATGATCTAAACAGTCCTATATCCCCTAAAGAAATAGAAGCAGTCATTCATAGTCTCCCAACCAAAAAAAGCTCAGGACCAGATGGGTTTTGTTACTTTTTTATAAAATATCTTCCAAAGGAACTTTTCAAGTTATTTTATATGTTGAGGTGTTGAAATTATATGCTACTAAGGTCTTTTGGGCCATAGTTGGGGCTACAGAAGTTTCCAAAATCAAGCCAACTGAATCCAGGCTTAATTTGGCCCTAGATGGGACATGGCCTAGGTTTGAAAGCACCACTCAAACTAGCTAAGGCATTTTACCTGATAGATCCAAACCTACAATTAGCATGTTCTATTTTTTAGACCAAGTATCCCCAACAAATATCATATAGGAAATTAACTCTTGTGCATACACCAATATCTTTTGTGTTTATTGAAATTGAATTTTTAAATGATTTTTGGATGCTGATGCCTACCAATATAAGGCTACCTATATATTCTCTGCTGTTTTGAATCCTCATTTTGTTTTTTAGAAAAATAGTGTCTCTAATATATATCAAGAAAAGCATTAAAATATTAAATAAAGTTATGTAGTGAGTGTAAATAATCTAGCAAGGAGTTTAGCACTTAAAATGAGTTTCATGGCCCAGTGATTCCCCAGATTCTGTCATCCATGAAAACACCATCACTCTTAAATTCCACTAGTGGTTCTTATTACACCATAGAATATGCTCTTAGTTGGAGCACAGTGGTGGAATTTCTTTATTTAGAAAACTCTTCAAATTTCTAAACGGAGATGTATTTCACTCCTGGCTGGTTTCCTTTTCCTGGTACAAATGGTTTCCATGGTCTGCTGTGTCAATTTTTCTCAGTTGTATAATATATACCTCTTTAATGGGAAACATTAAACATGGTACACCTTAAGGCACAACTGCATAATTTGCAAAGTGTTCTTTCCATCTGGAACATGTTATACACTCTTTACTTAATTTTCGTGAAGACTAATTAGATTAGCATTTATCTAATTAAAGTGCTCTTAGTTGCAAAACAAAAACAACAGAAGTAAGAACGACTCCAACTTGTAGGAATGATAGTCCCTTTCAATTTAACAGCACCATTGAGCATCTTCTTGTGATTCTTAGTTCTGCTCCAGGTTTTAGACACATTCATAGATTTTTTGGTACAGGAAATGACCTGCTCCAATTCTGGTGAAAATAATTCTATTTAGAGTTTGGGTAGAAAATCAGAAATAATGCCTAAAGTAGTACAAAGGCTGTGAACAGAAGAATCTTAACTGATACATGTGTGGACAGGTAAGTTGTTCGGTAGAAAACTAAAATTGTTCCCATTGAGAGAATGAATGAAAATGAAGCACCAAGAGATGATGGTGGGTGAAGCTGAGATTCAGTCAATGGAATGGCTCTGGAGTGGTCATGAACATGAGGATCAGAAGAGAAAATAAAGAGGAAGAGTCATGGAAAACAATAGGGGTATGAGTCAGTGAGGAACTGTATCACAAGAGCGGCAGGCATAAGACATGGAGAGCCATGGAAACATGACCTCTTGATTCTTATTCCCCATGGTGTGTGAAGATGATAGAGAATTGTGAGGAATAATTAGGTAGAAAAGATTAACAGTAAAGGAACAAAGGTGGATGAAGAAGATTCTGGGATATGCAGTTAAATTATCTGCTGTGGTCAACAGTATTCATCTACTTTAGGAAGAGCGAACTCACTGGTGGCCATTTTATTTTGGAGATTATTTTGAATGTTAATTGAAAATTATCTGCTGACAAGAGACTACATAGGATAGAAAGCACAGAAAAGAGTGTTTGAGCATGTTGGAAAATGTACATAATAGGTGTTGTTTGCAGACATCACAATCCAGACAGAGCCCCCAAGATGCTAGTTAAATGAATCTCATGGCTGTTTTTCCATGATCCTAAGTGTTTTCATGCTCTGGCATGATCCTCATCTTTCATAGAAGTGGGATGACTACAGAATCCACAAGGGCTCCATCTCCCTTCGTATGATTCAGAAGGGAGATGTTTTCATCAAACTCATCAAATTAAAATCATAAATCTCTCTCAGATCCAATTAGATTATACATCTCCACCTGAGCCCTGCACACTGGGCCATCAAAGGCCATGTGCTGAGAGCTTTTACCAAGGCTCCATTATTGTGTGCCAGACTCTAATTATACATCAAAACTATTTTTCTCATAAACTATTAAGAATTTAAATTTCTCTAGGTTATTGTTTTCTTCAGTGTGGCAGCTCATTTTGTGAGTGAGTTATATATGATGGGTGGCAGATGTTTGTTCACATGCGTGGTTGATGTACATGTGTGTGTGTGGGGGGGTATATGTGCCTGTGAATAATTTAGAGTCTAGAAGAGTATGTCAGGTGTATTATTCCATGGCTATAAGGTCTCTCGCTGAGTACTGAGTACAGGGCGAAACTATCTAGGTGATCCTTCCGTCTCTTTGTGTCCCTGATAGCACTGGGGTCTCAGGTACACACGGCCACATCCAGCAGTCTGTGTCTTCTATATCCTCACTTTGAAGTGGAAAAGAGAAGGGGAACTGTGATAAACGTTTTGCAGGCACACAAAAGGTATCCTTTCTAAGAACATGATTGCTTTTGAATGGGCATTCTATCACCCTGAAGGTAAATATTCTGATCTGGGTAGTGCTCGTTTCTTGTCATTTGATGATGTTTGATTTCAGGATGAATAAGCTATGAACATCTTAATAGTAACTTCTGAAGGAATTTTCACACTAACAATGGGAAATAAGCATGTAGATGATCATTTGGTCACAAAAGAATATTCCCAATGGGGGAAAAAAAAAACAAAGAATAGACACTGCTGTGGGCAAACAAACTTATCAAACAATGTAGGTATCATTTGCCCTTGGAAAATTGACCATAGAAAGAGACACTGTGTGTATAAGAATATCTAACAACTAAACCATTGATAGCGTCAGCTGCTGACAAAGAAACACAACACTTCTTTAACTCACAGGTGATGGGAATATAAAATAAAAATGTCTACATCCAAAGAAACACCTTGTTATAGAAAACTTAGGAATTTTGTTTCTGATGGTCTGAACATTTTGCCCACACAGGAACCTGCCTTTTCATTTGTGGTCATCCAAACTAGAGTTAAGCAAGGTGTCATTCAAACTCTGAATGGAGAAGCATGGCGAGATAGTTTCTAGGTAAGAATATTTGCACTGCAAGGAAGAGGACCTGAGTTCAAATGTCCAACATAATAATTGTACAAGTTAAGTGTGCATGTAACTTCAGCATTGGTGGGCAGAGGCAAAGATAGGTGAATCTCTAAAGGTCACTGATCTTCCAGCTTATCTATAATGGAGAACTTTTCATTCAGTGAGAGACCCTGTTTGAATGCAACAAGACAGACCTTGGTAGAAGATTCTTGATGTCCCGCAATGTCATTAAGTTTGCACACACACTAGAATGCATATAATATACATATGAACACATATGTGTACAGACTCATGAACATAAACACATATGTGTTTACACAGAGATTCATGGGAGTGTAAGGTAGAGCATAATGAAGGGAGAAACAGACTTGAAGACTAGTGTAGAAAACATGTCTTTAATCTAGGGCACCTTCTAGTGACAGAAAGAAAAGCAGCCAACACACCAGTGTGTATAACCCATAAGTACAGTCTAATCATGATCAGAAAAGTCTGGAAGTGAGGGCTCTCCTCAGAATATCTGGTCAGTTCCTCAAAACTGTGATATCTGAAAAAACACAGAAAGTCTGAGAAGCTCCCATAGCTGTGAGGAGCCAAAGGTCCAGGGTGACCGCATCAACGGCACTGAACAAGGTCATCAGCTACAACCATTGAATCAGAATATCTTAACTGAAGGCTACCAAAGAAAGTCAATACTATTTTACTATTTGTTTGGCATATACCATGAAGTGTAAATTCTTAGTACTGCATTTGCAAATTTTAAAAATGAATGGTCCTGTGGAGTGTAATTAAACATAATTTAAATTTCTATCCCTCAAAGAAAGAAACCAAACTATCACTGGCCTTTAAAATATGAATTGGGGGGCCCAAGTTAACTCTCATGATCCTAGCATACATGTTATAGATTGAGGTGACATAGAACATTGTATATGGCGTCATCCTTTCCACCCCAAATGGTCCAAAGGAGCCTGGAGAAGACTGAGTTGAATGGTGAAGGCCATGATAAGTTTGGGATGGTACAATGTCTGTTTGGTGTTTCCTATCTTTTTATATTCTGTGTTAGACTATGCCTAATTGGAAATTTCAAGACAAAATTATACTAAAACAATGAAATCACAGTCATGATATGTTGACCTGGTAGAGTGACCATGCTGACAGAAAGCAAAAAATAGTGAAACTTGTCCTAATGATTAAAAGGCAAGCTCTGCTGATAACACACTTTCCTTCATTCCTGTAGATAGACCCTGTATCAGCAAGACCCTCTGAGCGCCCTCAGGAATTGAGGGTTCCGAAGCCAGCAGCCCAAATCGAAGCTGGATGTGTGTTTGTGCAGGTGGCTTGCCAGTGGGAGTCTGAATTCTTTCTGCTTGGTCCACATCAATTCTTCTGAAACTCTGCCTGTTTGGAAGCTGCCAGCTTTTGTAACAACAGAGGACTCTTTTTAAAAAGTGCTGACACACAATTTATCAAATTATCCTGACTGAAATTCTACTTCCAAATAAAAGAGTCAAGAGTGAAGGAAAATATTTATATGATTAAACATGGAGTTGGTTTGTACAGTTCTCCCACATTTAAACATCTGAAATTTGTCAGCTAAGCTTTCTTACTGATAACCTACCTGCAAAGATGTTTCTGAGACCTCTCTGTTCCTTTGTGTGGTCTATACAAACTATAAATAGATTCAACTTCTAGATTAAAATTGTTATTTATACTATCTTTTGTCTTAGATTTGGAAAATAATGGTTCTTAGAATATTGAATTCAAACCGACAAAGTTTATTTTTGCCATGTATGTTTCTCAATTGCCTTTTTAACTATTACTGTAAATTTAGATCGTAGAAGTCCAGAAACTAAGGCGCATGGTTAAGGCCTGCTACGGAATGGTTCTCAGGTGGAGTTTCTCAAGATTCAGGCTCTGTAGATGAATTTGATGAGGCAAGGTAGGCAAGGAAGGAGGGCTGAAGGGGGAAAGGAAGGGAACAATTGGGAGGGAAGGACTAAGGGAAAGGAAGGGAAGGGAAGGGAGAAGAGAGGAGGGGAGGAAAGGGAAGTGAAAGAAGGGGAAGAAGGGAAAGGAAGCAAAGGGAAAGGACAGGAAGAAAGACAAGGAAGGGAAACACACAGGGAAACAGGCAGATGTCTGTTTCTGACTCTGTCTCTCCCAGTGGCTCTGTCAGGCGTAACTAGTCAAGTACTTGCATCAACATCTTAGCTCCTTACCAAATGTATAGGATATTCCATCTTTAAATACTATGCATTTGATTGGTATTTTATGCTATTATTTGAGCTAATTATAAAAATTAGAAATGCAAATTTTAAAGATTGAAAAGTTTGGGGGCACAAGAAGTTGAAATTTTTAATATGTATTTTATGTATTGAAATTTAATTTAATGAGTCATTTCAAATACAATCATATAACATCTTTATGTAAAAAAGAATCTTATTTAGTAGTGGTTGTGATGAGCAGTTTCTTCAAAATTTAAGTACTGTAGAAAAGAAGTAGAGAATATAATTATTATCTTTTACAGTAACTTGTTTAATTAGTATTATACTGAGAATTAACATTTAAATTTTATGTTGAATATATTCTCTTTTAAATGTACTTTTGTTTTCAGTGTTTCAAGAATAAATTAAGAATTATTCAGCTATTTAAGATTAATTTAAATGGAAGCAGCAGCCTTAGTGTGTGATCAAAACATAAAGAGGAAAAATCCAAAGTCACAGATAACAAATATTGATTTTCTTAGGAATATTCCGCATTATGCATCTGTCTGACGATGTGGTAACCAACATTAGCTGATGTTCTCGGCACTATAAGTTTGATATGTGAACAGATACTCAAACTGTTCCATTTCACAGATGCCATTAATGAAGGCATGGGAGGGTGAAGTTCACCCAAAACAGCCAACAAGCATTATATGTTCATGTTCTCTCAGCAACTACATTCCTAATAACTCACAATCAACACAGAAGGACCAGCATGCACTCTTAATAATCATTTTTAAAATGGCAAGAATAAGCCTCAGGTTATGCAAAACTTTCTTTCTTGAAAATACTTATGTTTTAAAGTAAGTAAGTTTGTTAACAGTTTAAGGTAGGAAGAAGGAATATTAACTGAGAAAGCATGAAAGGATCAGATCAGACAGAGTTCAGAAGCAAGCAAGGCTTCACTCAGAGCATCTAGGCATCTGGAGGAGACCAGACCACTGGAGCTGTGAATTAAGCATT
Organism: Mus musculus; assembly: GCF_000001635.26. Taxonomy (NCBI): domain Eukaryota; kingdom Metazoa; phylum Chordata; class Mammalia; order Rodentia; family Muridae; genus Mus; species Mus musculus. The sequence goes on from NC_000069.6 coordinate 39,169,557, forward strand.
GAGATGAACTGTGAGCTGAAGGTCAGTCAGCATGGACTCTTAGGAGTTTCATTTTCCATCAAAGAATTATGACTCTGAACCACTAGAAAGAAAAGAAAAAAACAAAGGGGCACCAAGAGCTTTGGGTACCAGACATACCTTCTGATGGGTGAGAGGGGTGGGTCTTGGTCAGTGATGTATGACCAGTGAGTCCAAGTGATCTCATGCAAAAGTCTTGTAAGCCCAATGAGCCACCATGACAGTGATATCCACACAGGATTTTCTTGGAATGGAAGAGTCCAGGAAGACTCATTTCTTGGGCACTGGAGTAATAACCATTTGAATAAACAGCTGAGAGTATCTGGAAGGAGTTGGTAAGGTCTGGGGCTGTGTCAGTTCCAAAGAGATGGAAACCAGGCTGTCCTTCTTGTGAGGGTTTCCCAAAACCTAATTTTTCTTACATTGGGCAAATTAATCAATACACCGTGATTTCTCCCAGTGAGAATCAGCAGAGATGTTCTGGTATTCTGACAAAAGCCTCAAGTACCTGGTTCAGTCACTGTAATTTAAGAAGTCAGGCTTTGATTTTAGAATCAGTCTTTTTAGCTTATGTAATTAACACACGGAGCCCCTTAGAAATGGCTGACCAGCATCTTTATTTCAGAACGGCCAGACTCAGACTTGCTAACACTCAAGTGTATCAAGATCCTGAGGCTCTAAGAGGTATTTTAGAAGGTGTCTTGATGGAAATTCTTAGCAGACCTCATTCTTGTTGGCTGCAGCCAAGGCTGATCATTTTTCCAAGGCAAGCTGTAGAATGGACACTGTATGGATAGAAAACTAAACAAAGCTGCCAATCACAGCTACTGTCATTGAAAGCAGATCTTCATCTTCATAGCTCATCACACTCAGTGGTGAAACTTTTTAGTACAATTGTTGTTCCATTTGCTCATAGAAGAGGAAAATAATACTTCCTTGGGAGCCACATAATCTTTATCTCTTCCCATCTTGACTAATTTACCCACTCCACTACATCACCCTCTGGGAGAAAGCAGGACCTGGGGGCAGGGTCCATCTGGTGGATTCTGCTGAGCTGAGTGCTGCATGTGTAGATTTGTCCTGATGTGAACATCAAATGAACACCGGACTGAAGAAATGGACTCTCCTGTCTGCTAATTGAACTTTACAAGGCATTAGTACATGTTTCACTAGAGCTTAGAAAAAGACTAAAATTTTGGTTGATGTTGGTTTCCTAAATTCTCTAGCCAAGTCTATCAAATTTGATATCTCTTTCCTTCAAAGTAAGCTTTAAAGTGACTACCAAATAACAAGTTCTTGGCTATTTGAAAGTCCATAACAAAAGTTTGAATTGAATGTGGTGTCGTGCCCCAAGCAAGTTATTATATATTTGAGGAATCTGATAAAACATAGATAAACTAAGTTCATAAATCAAGTTAACATTCTTAGAGTTCCTTTGCCCTGGGAAAATTATACCTAGAGGTGACAGATGAATTATTCAAGGAAGTATTTTCAAGAGTTAGATGACCTTGAAGATGAAGGCTTGTATGTGGGGAGGGGTGGCTGGTGTCATTAACTGCACACACATGCTTCACCAGAAGGAAAGTGCATAAGGGTGTGGAGGACAGACAATCTGCATACTCACTTCCTTGCCTGGGGTATCTTCCAATGGAGAACTATAAATGTTCTCACTGACTCCATTTCCTTTGTAAAAAAAAAAAAAAGAATTGTGTAGAAACACCCAACTTAAAGATGTCATTTGGCCTTAGACAACAGAAACTGCCAATGTGTCCCATTGGCCTTTTCAAAGCAATCAGTGAAAATGACACCATGGGTCTATGAAGATTGTAGGATTATCTCAAAAAGTTAACAGCTGCAAAATACTTCAAGACTTTCCTTCTGCTTTAGCTGTAGATTGAAGCATGAGTTCAGACTTTGCAATTTTTAAGAGGTACTTTATTGTTTTCATTGTTCATACACTAGGCATTTCTGAAACTTGGACAATGATGTCCAGTGTCACAGAAGTACCCCTTAAAGTTGTTCCTACCACACCCTTATTGCTTCATGGTCTCTGCTTAGACATGAACATATCTGCCACTGCTTATCTCGGTGAACTGAGTCAGATCCAATAACTGTTCACAGAGTGAACGTGTGGCAAAGGGCATTCCCAGACTCCAGGGGCTTCTGCTAGCCATGCTGGCTTGCTTACAGAATCCGTCTCCCATTTGTTTTAGATTAACCTACTTGTTATCTAGGGTGGTGACTTTGTCCCCTCTTGGAGACATTGCTAGTGCCTAGATTTATTCTATTTATCATGCTATGGAGTGCAGAGTGTGGCTGAATAACTGGCATGGAACCAATATCTTGAGCAAAGCCAATCTGACATCAACTGTTCATGGATCTGGAGTTACATAACTCAGATCAAGCCTGAAGACTTCAAATTCAGGGCTACCGTTCCTAGGGGATTTTAGTTTGTAATTAATTACACATTATGCATATCTCTCCAGTATGTATGTATGCACACACACACACACACACACACACACACACACACATGCACACACACATACACACACACACACACACACACACACACACACACACACATACACACACACATGAAACAACATGTACTGAATACAATTTTAGTTAGAGACATTTACCTGTTAGATATTTTAAAAATATTTTAATTAATCTTTTGATAATTTCATACAATGTAGTTTGATTACATTTACTCCTGATCCTTCCATGTAACTCATGTCTCATTTTTATTTTAATAGCCCATCCACTCCTGACTGTGCTGCCCTTATATTCATGATGTGGGGTCATACCCTGGAACATCGTCTACTTACTAAGAGCAAAGTCCTTGAAGAAAACTAGTTCCTCCTTCAAAAGTCATTATCTGCTCATAGCTCTCAGTTATGGGTGGGGACCAATAAAGTCCTTTCAATGCAATGATAGATCCTACCTTCCCAAAGCAATTATATGACTAAAATAAAAGAAATTAAAGAAAATCACTACTACTACCATTAACAAAAACTGTGTTATGAATATTTCATTGAATCTGAAGAGATTATTCAGTAAAGAACATTGGATGTCCTTCATGAGGAACTAAGTTTAGTTCCCAGCACCCACATGGTGGCTTCCAAACAGCTGTAACTCAAGTCCCAGTAGATGTGATGCCCTTTTGTGCTATCCTTGGGAACCTGCATACAGATGGTACACATAAACTCATATAGGTCCATGCACACAGCACATAAATACAATATTTACATCTTTAAAAAATATGGAGTAGTTCATTATTTGTGAGACTTCATCACAATGGCTCTAAAAGAAAACACAGGATTTCTTTGAATACCATATACTCAGGATTGAAAGTGACTAGCAGATAGGACACTGTGAGCACTATGTTACTGTGTAATCTGTTTATTGATCACCGAGTTTCTAAGAGACTGCTTCATTTCCCCAATCAGGCTCTGTTATTTTCATTAATTGAAGAAAAAGTCTGTGCCTCAAGAAACTGCATGTCCTTGGTATACTCATTTGCGATCCTACCATGATTACACAGACAGACTCAGGTCCCATTCTTGAGTATTAAAGATTCCACAAGCCTAACATTCAGTAGCCAGCAGTTAAAATGACTACTAGACATCACTGTAGGCCACTGTCTCCCATCCTCTCAGAGATTCTGGAACAAGAATAAATGGTTATTGTATCCAGTTATTTCTTGTATGGTGTAGAACAGATGCAGAAATGGGATATAAAGGTATGGACCAAAGATGAGATTCTGGGTTGGAAGAGAAGCACTGAACAAACAGCTCATATCCATGTTGGTAGACAAGCATTTGGCCAGAGAATGTGTCTGGGGCTGCAAAGGTATTTTTACATTAGAAAGTAAAAGCTTGGGTGTACCATAGGTGTGTTCTTAATACGATTTGGAAACTGCCAACATGGACTCTAGCCAAGAAGCTACACATGACAGCTGTTTTCCCTTAGCTTCTTACAAAGTAGAAGCAGGCCAAAATGTCCTAGAGAAGGAGTTAGCCAGCTCTATGTACACAGGGCCATTTTCTCAATGTGTTTCATCCTGTGAGACCAGGGCCTGTGTCTCTTCTACTATCTCTACTATGGTCACAGCCAAGGTGTAAGCCAGGCAGTATGGCTAGACTTCTATTTGTGGACATTGAAATCTACATATATCTTACTTTACATATATAAGAGTGTAATATTTGCCTTTTATTTTTAAAAGCATTAACAAGTAACCCAGTCTCCAGCCTGTTTGGAAATACAAGGTTGCCTGGACTAAATCTGAATTAAAGAGGGTGGTTAGTTTTCAGAGATAAAATCTTCCAGGCATGTAAAATTATCATCTGCCTTTCTAGTCATCAAGAGTCTCTGGATATATTGAAAAGATTAAATCCACTTGTGAGAAGCGGGTGTGGCAGCAGTCCCAAGATGGTGCCCGGGACTGCTGCTAAGTCTTATGACTTGCACCTGATTTCCTCATACACCTGAAAATAAGCCACGACCGTCGTGAGAACTGCGCAGGTGCACCATGCTGCTGGTGGTGTAAACAAGTCCATATTTGGTGGAGATGTGCCCCTGCTGCCCTGATTGGCTGAAGCCGCATGCCTGGTGAGGTGACATGGCCTGCTCTGAGTGGATGGGGGCTGATAAGAGTGAGAGGCCCAGGGCTAGAGAGAGAGAGAGAGAGAGATGAAGAAATGAGAGATGAAGAGGGAGAGAGATGAAGACTGAAGCTTGCTGAATAAACTGCTGTTAGAAGAACTGGTGGTCATGTAGTTCTTGCTGGTCGAGAGCGGATGCAACAAGTGGTAGCCCATACAGGAACCGGACTCCCCCACCAATGAGTTCAGAACTTTAGCAGTCAGTGTTTGCTGGCAGGGTAAGTTCACGGTAAGTGAAACTTACGACCCCAGGAGTTTTGGGAAGGACCTTGAATAAAATAGAGGCAAATATAAAGCTGCCAGGAAGCAGGCACAAAGTAAAAGTGAATTGGGAAGGACCTCAGATAAAACAGAGGCAAATATAAAGTTGCCAGGAAGCATGCACAAAGTAAAAGTGAAACCATGGGAGCGTCCTCATTGCATCCGAATTCTTCAGCTCTTCAGGAGCTCCTTAAGTCTAAAGGATTGAAAATTCAAAGAAAAACCATAGAAAAGTTTCTTGATGAGTGCGATACCATCACACCTTGGTTCGCCATCTCAGGCAACCTCACAGTCACTTGCTGGGAGAAGCTAGGTAGGGACTTAGATGTTGCCTGGGAGCAGGGAATCTTGAAGGGAGGCATGAAGGCAGTGTGGAGGATAGTAAGGAGCAGTTTGGATGATGAAAGCTGTTGCAGGGCGCTAGAAGCTAGCCAGCAAGTTCTGGAGCAGTTAAAAGAGGAGAGGTCGTTACAATCTGAGAAGGATGAGAAGTTGTCGAGCAGCTCAGAAAGTGAAACAGAAGAGGAATTAGAGCGATTGGCAAAGAGAGTGGAAAAAACAAGTTGTACCCTGACTTGACTAAGCAAAAAGGGGAGAAGTTGAAGGAAGAGGGAAGTAAGAATGAGAAAGGAGACATAGTGTTATCAGGTGGACAGAAAGGACAAAACAAAGGAGCCGAGGTAGAGGAGGAAGGCAAATTAGCTTCTGTGCCCCCTCCCTATGCCTCCTCAGCAGTGGCCTATGGGCGGACCTTCTGTTCAGAGGTTTGGAGAGAGGTTAGATCCTCCTTGCTGGGATGTCCTATTTTCACCGACCAAGCAGGGCAGAGATATTATGAATCTCGAGATTTCAAAGCAATCAGGAATTTGGCTGAGTCCATGCAGACCTATGGCCTAACTGCCTCCTATACTGTGGCTCAAGTAGAGGCCTTGACTAGACTGCATGACGCCGTCTGATTGGGCAGGCTTGGTGAAGGCGTGCCTTTCACCTGGGCAGTATTTAGATTGGAAAGCCTTTCTTATTGAATTTGCAAATGAACAGGCAGTCGCTAACACTGTTGCAGGAAATCCAGCATGGGATAGGGATATGCTGCTAGGCCAAGGTCACTTTGCACAACAGCAGACAGGATATCCAGTGCAGGTGTTTGAGCAGGTGAATCAGATTGCCATAAGGGCGTGGAAATCATTGCCCAACAGAGGGGAAGTTAGTGGAATCTTGACTAAAATTGTGCAAGGTCCTACTGAGCCGTTCTCAGACTTTGTAGCCAGGATGGTTGAGGCAGCAGGAAGAGTCTTTGGTGACCCTGACACTGCTTTGCCCTTGATAAGGCAGTTGGCTTATGAACAATGTACCCGAGACTGTAAGGCTGCCTTTTAAAAACAAGGTTATAGAGGCATGGATGAAGGTTTGCCGAGAGCTTGGTGGGCCATTGACCAATGCTGGTCTTGCCGCAGCTGTCATGCAGTTGCAAAAGAGGAAGAGGGATGTGCCTCCCGGAGCTTGCTTTAGGTGTGGCAAGCATGGACACTTGAAGAGGAATTGCCCTGAAAAAGGAAGGGGCTCGGGGGAAGTGGAACTCGCCCCCCTGGGTTGTGTCCAAAGTGTAGGAAAGGGAATCATTGGGCTAGTGAATGCAGACCAGTCAAAGACATCCATGGCCAGCCTCTTACTCCTGGATATGGAGGTGCATGGTCAAAAAACAGACAGTGGGGCCTTCGCTTCCAGGGCCCACAAATATATGGGGTGGTGGACAACTCCCAGGGGGAGGAGGAGACCTGGCCAACACTGAGACATTCCCGCAACCGCAGAGAGCCACTGAAGGTTCAGCAGGATTGGACCTCCACTCCACCACCAGACTCGTATTGACTCCCCAGATGGCCACACAAGTGATTGAGACAAATTTTAAAGGTCCTCTAGAAAAGGACACTGTAGGACTGTTATTTGGCTGCTCCTCGTCCGCTTTACACGGGTTCATCATCCATCCAGGAGTTATTGACCCTGATTATCAAGGGGTAGTTAAGGTTATGGTCTCATCACCATGAGGTATTGTGTCCATCTCCCCTGGGGATCGAGTAGCTCAAATTGTCCTTTTACCTAGCCTTCATGGGTGTTTCCCCTCCACTGGGAAAAAAAGAGGAAAAGGAAGGCTTGGTGCCTCTGGCGGAGACCTGACATGTCTCTCTCTCCAGATGGACCAGCGTCCAGTTCTGGAGTTGAAGGTGGATAGCAAGGCCATCCTAGGTCTCCTAGATACTGGAGCTGATCGCAGCATCATAGCACAGAAGGATTGGCCCCAGGGATGGCCAGTGCAAAGTTCTAATCAGATGCTGTGAGGCCTAGGGTATGCAAAAGCTCCGGATATGAGTGCACAGAGTCTGAAATGGAAAGATGCTGAGGGCCATTCAGGGGAAATTCAGCCTTACGTGCTGGAGCTCCCCATTTCTTTATGGGGAAGAGATCTATTAAAAGATATAGGTTTGAGACTTACCAATGAATCTTCACCTACTTCTCAACATCTGATACAGTATATGGGGTGGCACCCTTCCTATGGGTTAGGGAAATATTTGCAAGGAAGAAAGTCCCTCATAATACAAAAGAAGAAAATGAATACTGAAGGCCTGGGTTTTTCCTAGGGGCCACTGAGGAAGGCATTCCCATTACCTGGAATAAGAGGGACCCAGTGTGGGTACCTCAGTGGCCCTTGTCTAAGGAAAAATTACAGGCAGCCAAAAGTTTGGTTGAGGAGCAACTTCAATTAGGCCATATTCATCCCTCTGTTTCACCATGGAACACACCTATTTTTTGTAATACAAAAGAAGTCAGGCAAATGGAGATTGTTGCATGATCTTCAAGCCATCAATGCACAGATGCAGGTTATGGGATCCATACAAAGAGGTTTGCCATTGTTGCCTGCTTTGCCCCAGGATTGGCCCCCTTATAGTGATAGATATTAAAGATTGTTTCTTTTCTATTCCACTTTGTGCCCAGGATAGTGAGCGTTTTGCCTTTACTCTTCCATCATGTAACCAGGAGGAGCCTGATGGAAGATATGAGTGGATTGTGTTGCCCCAAGGCATGGCTAATAGTCCCACCATGTGTCAGTTATATGTTAGTCAAGCCATAGAGCCAATTAGAAAAGCCTTTCCCAAATTGTGTTGCGTGCATTATATGGATGATATCCTCTTGACAGCAAAGACAGAAGAATATCTTCATTCAGCCTATACTGCCTTGGTAAAAGAGTTACAAAGGTGGAAGCTGTATATAGCACCTAAAAAGGTTCAACAAGATCAAGTAGTTTCCTATTTGGGTGTCAAGATTTACTGGGGTGCAACCACAAAAGGTTCAGTTAAGATTAGATTTTTACATACCCTTAATGATTTTCAGAAGTTATTGGGAGATATCAATTGGATTAGACCATATTTAAGGATACCCAATATTGTATTAAAGCCCTTGTTTAAGACATTGGAAGGAGATTCAGATTTAAATTCAGTGCAGAGTCTGACCCCTGAGGCTAGACAAGCCTTGTCCATTGTAGAAAAGGAGCTGAGTAAAGCACAATTAATGAGATATAAGGAGGGAGTGCCCATCAATGTTTTGATACTGCAAACAGAAATGCAGCCCACTGGCTTAGTTTGGCAGGAAGGACTTTTGCTCTGGATTCATCCAAGAATATCCATGGGTAAGACTGTGGAACATTATCCTACTACAGTAGCAAATTTGGCATTGATGGGAATTCAACAATGTTTGCAGCATTTTGGATGTTAACCGGGCATGTTGATTATTCCCTATGATAGTCATCAGCAAAAGGTTTTGGTAGCCACAGTGGATAGTGGGCCATTTTGTTTTGCAGCTTTAATGGCATAATAGATAATCATTATCCTAAACATCCATTGGTTACATTTTATAAAGCTCATGCTGTTGTGTTTCCTAAGATAGTGCAGGAAATACCCATTTCAGGAGCAGGAATGTGTTTACAGATGGGTCCAAAACTGGATGTGGAGCCTATCTTATTGAATCCCAACAACCGGTTCTTAGGCAATATCAACCTGGAACACCCCAACTGGTGGAGTTACAAATTGGGCTAGAAGTATTTAAAAATTGTCCTTTTTCCTTCAGTTTAATTTCTGATTCTCAATATGTGGTTAATCTGGCTAAAGGATTAGAAGTTGTGGGACAAATTCAATCGCATAGTCCCATATTTGAATTGGCCGCTACATTGCAGCAGCTCATTTGGCAGTGTTCCTCTCCAGTGCATGTTAATCATAAGTTTCATGTTAATGCTAGTACCTTGCAGAAAAGGTTTCATATCTCTACGGCTGAAGCACAAGACATAGTTGTCTCCTGTGGACATTGAGCTGTGTTCCAACATCCTCCTTCTTTTGGAGTGAATCCTCGAGGCTTATTGCCCCTTCAGGTATGGCAAATGGATGTTACTCATGTTCCTGAATTTGGAAAGCTTAAATATGTTCATGTCTCAGTGGATACCTGCTCAGGGATCATGCATGCCACCCCTATGTCGGGAGAAAAAGCAATTCATGTTATCCAGCATTGTCTTGATGCCTGGGCTGCCTGGGGTAAACCCCAACAGCTTAAAACAGATAATGGACCTGCCTATACTGCAAAGACCTTTATGTCCTTTTGTCAACAAATGGAAGTGCAAGTGAAGCATGGATTGCCCTATAATCCTCAAGGGCAGGGGATTATTGAAAGAACCCATAGAACCATCAAAGAGATGTTACAAAAACAAAAAGGGGGAATAGGCCATAGCCACACCCCTAAGATGAGACTTTCTTTAGTTCTTTATACTTTAAAATTTTAAAATTTGAATAAAGATGGCTGCGCAGCAGTGGATAGACATGTTCAGAGTGCCTGACCTACAAGGATATGCCAGGTGGAAAGATGTGCTTACAGGCATATGGAAAGGACCAGATCCTGTGTTGACGTGGGTGAGAGGGTCTGTTTGTGTGTTTCCACAGGACCAGACGGAACCCCTTTGGGTGCCAGAGAGGTTGGTGAGATGCTGCAAGAATGAGGCTCCTGATCCAATTGCCCCTGTGGATGTGGTGGATGATCCCACAAGCACAAACAATGGAGCCGAGATGGGGAGTCCTTTCAGTGTTCCCGAAGCCGATGCCAGTTCGACATGATGCTCAAGTTTTTCCACACTTTTTTGCTAAATCCCTGAATACCCCTTATTTGCCATTAGATAAAGAGATAGCCCCTATAGAAGGCAATGTTAGTATTAAGTTAAAGGGTATTTTGTGGGTTTTTTTTTTTTTTTTTTTAGTTAATCAGATTAAGGAAAGTAGTGATTGCGTTCAGCTTCATAATCAGTCTGCCACTTGGTTTGATAAGCCTGGTTTAAATCATGGCTTTCTAGCTATCTATCCCTTGCTTCAGGGCTGATGGGTGGGAATGGAAGCCCTGGGATATATGCTCGTAATTGTGTGTTGTGTGTTTGGTGCATGTGTCCCCACACTTCTGCCATGGTGGCACAGGCTTTTGCTGCAGTGGAGGCGGGACAATCTCCTCAGATTTGGCTTGCTGCCCTAAAAAAATAATGCTGCATCATGCCATGGGTTGCAAGGCTAAGCACTGCACAGAGGATAGCTTGCTGTTGGCATCCTGTGGAAGGCACGTCTGATTGCATGAAGGTAGGTTCAGTGTCCTAGTTCCCTTTCCCCCAGGAAAAACAACACGGGAGCTGGCCAAGACCTCTCTGGGTGATGAGCCCAAGGGATGGTTTTGTGTAGGGCCCTTATGCTTGCACACTGGGGATCAAACCTCTACCTTCACCCATGAAGCTTGCTTGCAGCAATTAAGATTGGACCATAGATTAATCAGCGTCCTGGCCTTCCTGTGCATGCAGACAGGACAATCTCCTCAAGTGTGGTTTGGCATGCTAAAGAAGTAGTCAATGACGGATAAGACTCCCTGGGCGTGTCACCAACCTAAGACAGGGATCAAACCAATGCTGTTTGTCTCCCAAGGACAGGTAAGAGGCATTGCTGCAGGGGGCAATCTAAGACAGACATTCTCTCTGCCAAAAAAAGAAAAAAGAGGGAGATGTGAGGAGTGGGTGTGGCAGCAGTCCCAAAATGGTGCCTGGGACTGCTGCTAAGTCTTATGACTTGCACCTGACTTCCTCATACACCTGAAAATAAGCCATGACCATCGTGAAAACTGCGCAGGTGCACCATGATGCTGGTGGTGTAACCAAGTCCATATTTGGTGGAGACATGCCCCTGCTGCCCTGATTGGCTGAAACCACGTGCCTGGTGAGGTGACATGGCCTGCTGTGAGTGGATGGGGGCTGATAAGAGTGAGAGGCCAGGGGTTAGAGAGAGAGATGAAGAGAAGAGAGATGAAGAGGGAGAGAGATGAAGACTGAAGCTTGCTGAATAAACTGTTGTTAGAAGAACTGGTGGTCGTGTCGTTCTTGCTGCTCGAGAGTGGATGTGGCATCCACTGGGGTTTAAATTTGTGGGATTCACTTTCACCTAATGACTGAGCTCTTCAGAAACTCGAGGTTCTTGTTTCCCAACCGGAAAGATCAACACAGCAGTGGAGAAGAGTCATGTACAGTTTCCAAGTAACTGTGGATTTGGGCTTTAGAACTGACTTGAATTTAATTCATAAAAAGTCAACAGAGTGTTTAAAGTGTGTCGCAATTTCAGAAGATTCCAATTTGAATCCACTTCAGCCAGCAGGTGAATAAGCCTAATCTACAACCAGAACACTCTCATCAACACCCAGGAAAGCCCAAGAAGAGCCACTTAGAGAATTGCCCACTTGGGATGAAGGGTCCTGCTTCACACAGGTTCAATATTCCAGTGAACCCATGGGCTAGACTGAGGTCCAACACAAGCCTTCTTTCAGGCAACTGTATTGGTGATGATTTCTTGCAGAGTAGCAGCTGGTGTTTATGGAAAATCTTGGTAGTTGTCTACATTAGAATATTCCATAGCAGAGCTTGTTCTAAACTCTGAAGGTGATAGTGCTTTTAGAACAGAAAGATATCCATGGACAACAATTGGAGCTGACACAGAGTACAGAATAATGACCCCACCCTGGGTTATTAAAATTAAATGTTTGCTTACTCTAAGCTGACCTAGGCTTCACTGAGTGTCATGAATTATACTGGGGAGACTCAGTAAAACTAGGAAAAATGCAAAGCCAGGATTTTCTAGGTCATACCTGGCTGCAGGGTCATTCTTAATAGAGCACAAAGTTCTTTACCTCTCTTAAGTGACATGTCTCATATTGCCACTTAAGCCCAGCTACCAGGACCCCTAGTGCTTTCTCATAAAATGGTTTGTTCTTAAAGAATTAAGATTTTGACCTCAGAACATATCTTTTTTTTTTCATTTGAAAATATTAGCTCCAGCCAATCAGAAATAAATTGGCAATGGATTGGTTATATGATCAAAGGAAGCCCATGTGATCATTTCTGGTAATCACTCATCCACCATGCTACATGGTGCAATTGGTTCCTCTCCAGTGGGTTTTTCTTGTTCTGTAGATATCACTGCTCAGCCTTCTCTGAACTACTTTTTTTTAAGTGGTGTCCATTCATGAGCTGCTATTGGCTCATAAAAACTGTTATATTTAACATGTCACAATGTTTTCTTTTCTCAGTGCCTATCCGTTTTGTTTGCATTCCATTTATTTTGGCCTAAAGTGCAATGAAACACAGAGTGGAAAGCCAGAGTAGATGTGGGTGCCTTACAGGAAGGTCCCTTCTCCAAGGAGGACAAGCCCACTGCTCAGTGTATTTGATGGCCACAGTTCCCTGTGACTATGCTGCACAATTTTCATCCACATAGCAAAAAGCCACAATTTCATGTACTGTAAATTGTGGAATTAAAAACCCTATGAGTAGGGAAAAATTGAGCATTGAATCCAAAGTAGCTTATTCAAGAAATCCCTAACTGGACTCTAGCCCATCTTGATGGTATTTCATCCCTAAAAGTGGAAGGGACTTTTGTTTCATTTCGTCATAATGTACCCAAGGCAGAAATGGCAGATCTACACCTGCAGGTCTTTTAAAACCACTGTCAGCACCACTAGAAAAGTATGACTTTTAAAGATATTTGCTTAGCCTGTGGGTTTCTGTAAATCTAAACGGTTTTTGCTAAAGTAAGCAGAGCCAAGGAAAAGGAGAGGAATTTGTTTCAAATGACCAAACTGGAAAAAATGACCAGAAACCCCTGGCCCTTTCTTTTAAAGCCTGTGTTCTCCTAGCCATCATTTATGGGCCACTTGGGAGAGGAAAGAAAGGATACTTCAGACCCTGGAGAGGCAGTAGCTGTGTTAACGGAACACCAGAACACATGGAGGAGGCATGGAAAGCCACTGGCAGCCCAGCCCTGACATAAACTCTGTTCCAGCCGTCCTCATTTCCTCTTGTCTCTGACTCATTCATGGTTTTGAATTCTGGTGATAAAAATGCTGACCCAAAGGGAAACTGGACACATGGAGATTTCCTGCATTTTGAACTTACGAAAGTAGGAGAAAATGTAAAGCAAGAAGATGAAAAGATCATGTGTTCCCCATCATTATCAAATATTACTGTTTATAATGGCCTTGCATGACTTCACCCTTATTTAATTGTTATATAGTAGTCTGTCCTCCTTATTGCATTATGAGGAAGAGTATGTGGCAAAGGTTAAAAGATGTGTTAAAGTACATCATAATTTATAATTTTTAAAAATAAAAAATTATGCTTATTCACTTTATGTTTAGGGGAAGTCTTATCACTACATCTCTCTTTTTTTTTTTTTTTTCCATTTTTTATTAGGTATTTAGCTCATTTACATTTCCAATGCTATACCAAAAGTCCCCCTTACCCACCCACCCCCACTCCCCTACCCACCCACTCCCCCCCTTTGGCCCTGGCGTTCCCCTGTACCGGGGCACACAAAGTCTGCGTGTCCAATGGGCCTCTCTTTCCAGTGATGGCCGACTAGGCCATCTTTTGATACATATGCAGCTAGAGTCAAGAGCTCAGGGGTACTGGTTAGTTCATAATGTTGTTCCACCTATAGGGTTGAGGATCCCTTTAGCTCCTTGGGTACTTTCTCTAGCTCCTCCATTGGGAGCCCTGTGATCCATCCATTAGCTGACTGTGAGCATCCACTTCTGTGTTTGCTAGGCCCCGGCATAGTCTCACAAGAGACAGCTACATCTGGGTCCTTTCGATAAAATCTTGCTAGTATATGCAATGGTGTCAGCGTTTGGATGCTGATTATGGGGTGGATCCCTGGATATGGCAGTCTCTACATGGTCCATCCTTTCATCTCAGCTCCAAACTTTGTTTCTGTAACTCCTTCCATGGGTGTTTTGTTCCCACTTCTAAGGAGGGGCATAGTGTCCACACTTCAGTCTTCATTTTTCTTGAGTTTCATGTGTTTAGGAAATTGTATCTTATATCGTGGGTATCCTAGGTTTTGGGCTAGTATCCACTTATCAGTGAGTACATATTGTGTGAGTTCCTTTGTGATTGTGTTACCTCACTCAGGATGATGCTCTCCAGGTCCATCCATTTGGCTAGGAATTTCATAAATTCATTCTTTTTAATAGCTGAGTAGTACTCCATTGTGTAGATGTACCACATTTTCTGTATCCATTCCTCTGTTGAGGGGCATCTGGGTTCTTTCCAGTTTCTGGCTATTATAAATAAGGCTGCTATGAACATAGTGGAGCATGTGTCCTTCTTACCAGTTGGGGCTTCTTCTGGATATATGCCCAGGAGAGGTATTGCTGGATCCTCCGGTAGTACTATGTCCAATTTTCTGAGGAACCGCCAGACTGATTTCCAGAGTGGTTGTACAAGCCTGCAATCCCACCAACAATGGAGGAGTGTTCCTCTTTCTCCACATCCTCGCCAGCATCTGCTGTCACCTGAATTTTTGATCTTAGCCATTCTCACTGGTGTGAGGTGGAATCTCAGGGTTGTTTTGATTTGCATTTCCCTGATGATTAAGGATGTTGAACATTTTTTCAGGTGCTTCTCTGCCATTCGGTATTCCTCAGGTGAGAATTCTTTGTTCAGTTCTGAGCCCCATTTTTTAAGGGGGTTATTTGATTTTCTGAGGTCTACCTTCTTGAGTTCTTTATATATGTTGGATATTAGTCCCCTATCTGATTTAGGATAGGTAAAGATCCTTTCCCAGTCTGTTGGTGGTCTTTTTGTCTTATAGACAGTGTCTTTTGCCTTGCAGAAACTTTGGAGTTTCATTAGGTCCCATTTGTCAATTCTCGATCTTACAGCACAAGCCATTGCTGTTCTGTTCAGGAATTTTTTCCCTGTGCCCATATCTTCAAGGCTTTTCCCCACTTTCTCCTCTATAAGTTTCAGTGTCTCTGGTTTTATGTGAAGTTCCTTGATCCACTTAGATTTGACCTTAGTACAAGGAGATAAGTATGGATCGATTCGCATTCTTCTACATGATAACAACCAGTTGTGCCAGCACCAATTGTTGAAAATGCTGTCTTTCTTCCACTGGATGGTTTTGGCTCCCTTGTCGAAGATCAAGTGACCATAGGTGTGTGGGTTCATTTCTGGGTCTTCAATTCTATTCCATTGGTCCACTTGTCTGTCTCTATACCAGTACCATGCAGTTTTTATCACAATTGCTCTGTAGTAAAGCTTTAGGTCAGGCATGGTGATTCCACCAGAGGTTCTTTTATCCTTGAGAAGAGTTTTGGCTATCCTCGGTTTTTTGTTATTCCAGATGAATTTGCAAATTGCTCCTTCTAATTCGTTGAAGAATTGAGTTGGAATTTTAATGGGGATTGCATTGAATCTGTAGATTGCTTTTGGCAAGATAGACATTTTTACAATGTTGGTCCTGCCAATCCATGAGCATGGGAGATCTTTCCATCTTCTGAGATCTTCTTTAATTTCTTTCTTCAGGGACTTGAAGTTTTTATCATACAGATCTTTCACTTCCTTCGTTAGAGTCACGCCGAGATATTTTATATTATTTGTGGCTATTGAGAAGGGTGTTGTTTCCCTAATTTCTTTCTCAGCCTGTTTATTCTTTGTGTAGAGAAAGGCCATTGACTTGTTTGAGTTAATTTTATATCCAGCTACTTCACCGAAGCTGTTTATCAGGTTTAGGAGTTCTCTGGTAGAATTTTTAGGGTCACTTATATATACTATCATATCATCTGCAAAAAGTGATATTTTGACTTCCTCTTTTCCAATTTGTATCCCCTTGATCTCCTTTTGTTGTCGAATTGCTCTGGCTAATACTTCAAGTACTATGTTGAAAAGGTAGGGAGAAAGTGGGCAGCCTTGTCTAGTCCCTGATTTTAGTGGGATTGCTTCCAGCTTCTCTCCATTTACTTTGATGTTGGCTACTGGTTTGCTGTAGATTGCTTTTATCATGTTTAGGTATTGGCCTTGAATTCCTGATCTTTCCAGAACTTTTATCATGAATGGGTGTTGGATCTTGTCAAATGCTTTTTCTGCATCTAACGAGATGATCATGTGGTTTTTGTCTTTGAGTTTGTTTATATAATGGATTACATTGATGGATTTTCGTATATTAAACCATCCCTGCATCCCTGGAATAAAACCTACTTGGTCAGGATGGATGATTGCTTTAATGTGTTCTTGGATTCGGTTAGCGAGAATTTTATTAAGGATTTTTGCATCGATGTTCATAAGAGAAATTGGTCTGAAGTTCTCTATCTTTGTTGGATCTTTCTGTGGTTTAGGTATCAGAGTAATAGTGGCTTCATAAAATGAGTTGGGTAGAATACCTTCTACTTCTATCTTGTGAAAAAGTTTGTGCAGAACTGGAGTTAGATCTTCTTTGAAGGTCTGATAGAACTCTGCACTAAACCTGTCTGGTCCTGGGCTTTTTTTGGCTGGGAGACTATTAATAACTGCTTCTATTTCTTTAGGGGATATGGGACTGTTTAGAAGGTCAACTTGATCCTGATTCAACTTTGGTACCTGGTATCTGTCCAGAAATTTGTCCATTTCGTCCAGGTTTTCCAGTTTTGTTGAGTATAGCCTTTTGTAGAAGGATCTGATGGTGTTTTGGATTTCTTCAGGATCTGTTGTTATGTCTCCCTTTTCATTTCTGATTTTGTTAATTAGGATTTTGTCCCTGTGCCCTTTAGTGAGTCTAGCTAAGGGTTTATCTATCTTGTTGATTTTCTCAAAGAACCAACTCCTCGTTTGGTTAATTCTTTGAATAGTTCTTCTTGTTTCCACTTGGTTGATTTCACCCCTGAGTTTGATTATTTCCTGCCGTCTACTCCTCTTGGGTGAATTTGCTTCCTTTTTTTCTAGAGCTTTTAGATGTGTTGTCAAGCTGCTAGTATGTGCTCTCTCCCGTTTTTTTCTTGAAGGCACTCATAGCTATGAGTTTCCCTCTTAGAAATGCTTTCATTGTGTCCCAAAGGTTTGGGTACGTTGTGGCTTCATTTTCATTAAACTCTAAAAAGTCTTTAATTTCTTTCTTTATTCCTTCCTTGACCAAGGTATCATTGAGAAGAGTGTTGTTCAGTTTCCATGTGAATGTTGGCTTTCTGTTATTTATTTTGTTATTGAAGATCAGCCTTAGTGCATGGTGATCTGATAGGATACATGGGACAATTTCAATATTTTTGAATCTGTTGAGGCCTGATTTGTGACCTATTATGTGGTCAATTTTGGAGAAGGTACCATGAGGTGCTGAGAAGAAGGTATATCCTTTTGTTTTAGGGTAAAATGTTCTGTAGATATCTGTCAGATCCATTTGTTTCATCACTTCTGTTAGTTTCAGTGTGTCCCTGTTTAGTTTCTGTTTCCATGATCTGTCCATTGGTGAAAGTGGTGTGTTGAAGTCTCCCACTATTATTGTGTGAGGCGCAATGTGTGCTTTGAGCTTTACTAAAGTTTCTTTAGTGAATGTGGCTGCTCTTGTATTTGGAGCATAGATATTCAGAATTGAGAGTTCCTCTTGGAGGATTTTACCTTTGATGAGAATAAAGTGTCCCTCCTTGTCTTTTTTGATGACTTTGGGTTGGAAGTCAATCTTATCAGATATTAGGATGGCTACTCCTGCTTGTTTCTTCATACCATTTGCTTGGAAAATTGTTTTCCAGCCTTTCATTCTGAGGTAGTGTCTATCTTTTTCTCTGAGATGAGTTTCCTGTAAGCAGCAAAATGTTGGGTCTTGTTTGTGTAGCCAGTTTGTTAGTCTATGTCTTTTTATTGGCGAGTTGAGACCATTGATGTTAAGAGATATTAAGGAAAAGTAATTGTTGCTTCCTGTTATTTTAGTTGTTAAAGGTGGCATTCTGTTCTTGTGGCTGTCTTCTTTTAGGTTTGTTGAGGGATTACCTTCTTGTTTTTTCTAGGGCGTTGTTCCCGTTCTTGTATTGGTTTTTTTCTGTTATTATCCTTTGAAGGGCTGGATTCGTGGAGAGATAATGCGTGAATTTGGTTTTGTCGTGGAATACTTTGGTTTCTCCCTCTATGATAATTGAGAGTTTGGCTGGGTATAGTAGCCTGGGCTGCAGTTTGTGTTCTCTTAGTGTCTGTATAACATCTGTCCAGGCTCTTCTGGCTTTCATAGTCTCTGGTGAAAAATCTGGTGTAATTCTGATAGGCTTGCCTTTATATGTTACTTGACCTTTTTCCCTTACTGCTTTTAGTATTCTATCTTTATTTAGTGCATTTGATGTTCTGATTATTATGTGTCGGGAGGAATTTCTTTTCTGGTCCAGTCTATTTGGAGTTCTGTAGGCTTCTTGTATGTTCATATGCATCTCATTCTTTAGATTTGGGAAGTTTTCTTCAATAATTTTGTTGAAGATGTTTGCTGGACCTTTGAGTTGAAAATCTTCATTCTCATCCACTCCTATTATCCGTACGTTTGGTCTTCTTATTGTGTCCTGGATTTCCTGGATATTTTGAGTTAGGATCTTTTTGCATTTTCCATTTTCTTTGATTGTTGTGCCGATGTTCTCTATGGAATCTTCTGCACCTGAGATTCTCTCTTCCATCTCTTGTATTCTGTTGCTGATGCTCAAATCTATGGTTCCAGATTTCTTTCCTAGGGTTTCTATCTCTAGTGTTGCCTCGCTTTGAGTTTTCTTTATTGTGTCTACTTCCCTTTTTAGGTCTAGTATGGTTTTGTTCATTTCCATCACCTGTTTGTATGTTTTTTCCTCTTTTTCTGTAAGGACTTCTACCTGTTTGATTGTGTTTTCCTGTTTTTCTTTAAGGACTTGTAACTCTTTAGCAGTGTTCTCCTGTATTTCTTTAAGTGATTTATTAAAGTCCTTCTTGATGTCCTCTACCATCATCATGAGATATGCTTTTAAATCTAGGTCTAGGTTCTCAGGTGTGTTGGGGTTCCCTGGACTGGGCGAAGTGGGTGTGCTGGGTTCTGGTGATGGTGAGTGGTCTTGGTTCCTGTTAGTAAGATTCCTCCGTTTACCTTTCGCCATCTGGTAATCTCTGGAGTTAGTAGTTATAGTTGACTCTGTTTAGAGATTGTTCTTCTGGTGATTCTGTTACCGTCTATCAGCAGACCTGGGAGACAGATTCTCTCCTCTGAGTTTCAGTGCTCAGAGCACTCTCTGCTGGCAAGCTCTCTTACAGGGAAGGTGCGCAGATATCTTGTATTTGGACCTCCTCCTGGCCGAAGAAGAAGGCCCAAAACAGGACCTTTCTCAGACACTGTGTTGCTTTGGCAGTTCCCAGGTGGTACAGACTCTCACCTAAGCAGACTAAATTCCTAAGTTCCTTGGAGTCCCGGGACCAAGATGGCGACCGCTGCTGCTGTGGCTTAGGTCGCCTCCCCAGCCGGGCGGGCACCTGTCCTCCGGTCCGGAAGGTGGCCGGCTGTCCCCGGCCCACACAGGGTGCTGCCTCAGCCCCTCTGTGCTTCTGCCTGTTCCAGAGGCTGTCAGGTTCTCTGGCGCACCCTCTCACCTGTTCAGACTAATTTCCTAAGTTCGGTGGGTCCCGGACCAAGATGGCGACCGCTGCTGCTGTGGCTTAGGCCGCCTCCCCAGCCGGGTGGGCACCTGTCCTCTGGTCCGGAAGGTGGCCGGCTGTCCCCGGCCCACACAGGGTGCTGCCTCAGCGCCTCTGTGCTTCCGCCTGTTCCAGAAGCTGTCAGATTCTCTGGCGCACCCTCTCACCTGTTCAGACTAATTTCCTAAGTTCGGCAGGTCCCGGACCAAGATGGCGACCGCTGCTGCTGTGGCTTAGGTCGCCTCCCCAGCCGGGCGGGCACCTGTCCTCCGGTCCGGAAGGTGGCCGGCTGTCCCCGGCCCACACAGGGTGCTGCCTCAGCCCCTCTGTGCTTCTGCCTCATCACTACATCTCTTATGTGAAAGGAACTCAAAATACCTTCACTAACATTCCCATTCACCATTTCTAATAAATGACATTATCATAAGAGAACATCAGAAACTATTGTGGTGATCATTATAAAAGTAAAAGAGAATTGATTCCAAGGCTTGCTAAGGTCTTAGAAGTGAAACAAATGAAGCCAAGAATACAATTAAACAGACTATGAAGTACGAATTTCTCTTTCATAAATTGGAGATAGGATCAGCACGCATGGATGGAGATCGGTTTCAGGGATGGCCTAACTGGCTTTACTCAAAACTCTGTCACATGATCCTTTGGTATAATGTGTATGGACCAAGAATTTGAATAGTCAAGCAACTCTTGGTAGGGTAGCCTCTATGAACTTATAATTTTAAATTACATACTGTTATTTAGCAAAGTATGTTTTATGGCATACTCTCACTGTAGATAAAGAACTGTGCATTTTCTTATATGTTATAGCTTTTTATCAGAATCCATAGTCACAATTATTTTTTGGAAATTTCTGTCTGGAAACACACACACACACACACACACACACACACACACACACACACACACATTTTGTTGTTGTTTCTCCAGACAGGAATTTTCTTGTAGCCAGGGAGGGCTGTCCTGGAACTGTCTTTGTACACAAAGCTGGGCCTAGGACTCAGAGATCTACCTGACTCTGCCTTCCAGGTGCTTTGATTAAAGTAATATGCTACCATGGCTGGAGAGCACTAACTTTTAAAGTAAGTAATGAAATCCCTTCTAGGAAAGGCACTCCACCTGAGGTAAGTGTCTGTTGCTAGGTTTCATATATCTATATTTGCACAAACATTGGTATGAACATCAATCTATACAATAAAGTCTACTAGCTCAATGCATTATATTTTTATGGTATGTGGAGGTCTTTGCATAGAACACACAAAGGAATTGTAAACAAAAAACCCAAATAATCCTGATATAGATATCTAAATCTAGTCTAGCCCTTGGGGGTTGGATGCTGGAAGTAACACATCAATCATTTTGGACTCTGCTTTTACAAAGAACTGGTGAAGTGGACACCTGGGAGTGACTACTTTGAAGTATAGGCTAACATTTGCAATTCCAATATATAGAGACCTTAAAACTGTCCCATCCTAAAGATTTTAAAATGGAATGAAGCAAAGTCAAAATTTGAAACAGTATGTTTTATGTCTTCAATACAAAGTTTCTAGAGCTAAGAATAATGGCTTGTGTGGAAGATTAGCTTATGGAGTAGACGTCAAGAAGGAATGCATTATCTTCCAGCCAAGGATTTTATACTATTCTTTGAATGATTTCCTACACACCACACACACACACACACACACACACACACACACACACACACACACACACACACGTGTGTGTGTGTGTCATATATATATATATAATCATGTCCACCATTACTCTTCCTTCATCTTCCCCCAGAACTCCCATTACATCTTCCTCCCAAGTTCATGACCTCCTATTATGACTTACTTAGTTTTCATACACTGACTCTAATTAATGTGTCCTATATCAGCAGAGGTGTCGGACCATCTAGTGGGGCATGAAAACCTATAAGTGACCATGGTTTTAAAGAAGAGTGACTGCCCATCATCCATCCACCATCAGCTGACAATAGCTCCTCAGAAGTCTCCTCAGTCTAAGGTGGGATTTAATGGACTTGATCTTGCAGAGATCTTATGCAGATAACCACCGATATTCTGTGTTCATGTGTGCAGAAGCCAAGCCATATCTAGAGGACAGTATCTCAAAGCACTTCTTTCTGCCCTCTGAACTTTGTATTCTTTTTGCCCCTGTGTACTTTGAAATGCATTCTATAATTTTAAAATAATGAAATATATCAGTATATCCAAACATTTTCCTCCTGCCGTTTTCTCTTGGTCAATAAATAATGGGTTTTCACTGGATCTTTGGAATTAGCATTATTGTTTAAGTGGTTTAGTGATCAGAGTCAAAGCACTATGCAGTAAAAGCTACTTGGAAATGAATTTGGAACACGGTGTTGACGTGAAAAATGATTTGATTTTCTGGGAAGTCAGCAATCATTATGGAAAATACTACTTTAAGGATTTTTTGGTTAAGAAAAGTAAATTCCAGAAATAAAGATCATGGACATGTGGATTTTATTAGAAGATGGCGTGAGGTGCTTGAAGGAACCAAAGGTTTGCAAATTGTGAGCCCATTTTCATAGAGTCTCAAATAAATGATACCCATTAGTTTGGGTTGTTAGTTGAAGACTCATTGAGGAGTGTCAGATTCCCTCGAAAATGTTTCTATAAGCACATTATCAGACATATGGAGCTAGGATTCTACATGCCCAGAAAAAAACCCTCATTTTTATTTAGGGCGTTGCCTTCCAAGTCCTAAGTTCCAAGTTAACATTTATCTGACATTGAAGTAACTTTTCTTTTTTTCTACTGAAAATTAAGATTGAAGACATTAGCCCTATATAAACAGACCACCTGAAAATCACCTTGATTTAATAATTAGTATAAATGCTAATTATATTCTCTTGTTAAGTGTTACAAGTATAACATTGGAGTGAAAAATTTAAAGATGGCGGAAGTCACCTTTAAGTTTACTTAATTCTTTAAGAAGAATTAAAACAACAAAGAGTTGGCTGAATGTGGTGCTACACACTCAGGAGGCAGAGGCAGGTGAATCTTTGTGAGTTTGTGGCCAGACTTATTTACACAGAGACCTAGAGGCTTAGTAGAGCAACATATAGTGAGACCTTGTCTCAAAATAGAAAGAACTATAGGCATGAAGAATTTATGTAATTTTTGCTATAGCATCTGGTGTTCTTCTATTGATTTTTGCAGAGTTTCAATCTTTTTTTGCTGAGTAAAACACTGAACTTTTAGAAAGTAGGAAGCAAGTATAAGTGATGGTAGCACTGACTGCTGTCATTAAACCAAGAGCATCTGGAGAATGTTGGCTATTCTCAAGGCATGCACACTTGTGAAGGCCAGGCAGCCTGCCTGATACCAACTTGGAGTGTTTCCCTTTGACTTGCCAGTCCTTCACCTTGCCCATAGGATGAAATGCCTCTCAATAGGGACAGTTTTTTCCATCTTCCCATCCTGCCTCTTCTTATAAGGATTGGCTCACATTAGGCAATAACATAAAGACATTATTTGTATGTCTTGACTGGGGTTCTACAGTTAGACTGCAAATGGTTCCCCACAGGCTCATGCATTTGAAGTTTTCGCTCACAGTTGGTGGCACTATTTGGGGAGGTTGTGGACTCCTCTGGAGGGAGGACCTAAATAGGACATGTGCATGTCTCATTTATAGCATCTGAGACGGAGCCTGGCCTGACTCCTGTGCTGTCTCTGCTCCATGACTACCAAGATGTGAACTGCAGCCCTAGGCTCTGATGAAGTTGCCATGTCTTTCCTGACACAAGAAGACATATTCTTAAACCACAGAGCAAACTAAATCTTCCCTTCCTACTTCTTGTCAAGGACTTGGTCAGAACAATAGGAAAAGCAACTACTCCATGCCTCGTGGGACTCATCTTCCCAGGGGCTGTCATCATTCCAAGGCACCTGATGAACATTAGACTCTCAGCTTTCATATACCCAGTTCTTCTCCCTCAAGAGGAGCAAGGGGAAATCTGTGGTGCTTCGTATTTTGTTAAAACTCTTTATGGCAATTGATGTAAGATAAGTTACTTATATGAAATCAGAAAAGCAAGGTAATGCTTTGACTCTGGTGCTGTGCAGTTGCATTCTGGTAAAACTCGGAGGCATGTAGCCTCTGTCAGTTCCACAAGAGTCCCGTAGAAAGCAGAGGTTGCCTTGATTAAAATTCTCACACAGTAACCATAGAAGCAGGCTTTCTTTGCGCCACCTCTATCTTATTGTAAAGTATTTAAATTACTACAGTAAATATCCACTCCTACGATTGCTATTGTTACCCATGCAAACAATAATGAAACAGAGAGAGAACCTAGACTCCATATTTAGTGAAAAAATCTATGCAATATATATAAAATTCTGTTTGGTAGGCCCACGCTTACCTAACTTGGCAAAACTTGAGGACATCAGAGTAAAAGGTTTTAATTTTACTAATGTGTGTGTAAAGGACTTCCCATGCTACAAGGGCCTTTAGAGGTTTGGAAGAAAATGATGGTTTGGCTTTACCGACGTGTAACTTTTTGTAAAGGGAATGGATATCTAAAAACCATTCTTCATTCAGTATCACAATGTGCCCTTTAAAAAGACCCTTAAAAGGTTGAACATAATCTTGAGTTCCCTCTGAACTGCTTTAAACTATGGTGACTCATGTTGTGAGTGTGGCTGCTGGGCAGACCCCAGGCCCTCTCTAAACCAAAGAGGTTCAAGTTAGCATTGGTCTGTGCTAATATGAACAAGAAGTTGGTCTGACATAAAACTATTAGTGGAATATTCAGTTTTAAAACACCAGTTCGTCCTGTAAAAAAGAAATGGCAAAATAGTAAGAAAATGAAATTCTTACTCTTGGGAGCTTCCCACATTTAATATGGGTCAAAGCAATAATTAATATCTTCATCCCCATCATTTCAGTGCCACATTCTCCTATGAAGACATTTGGGAGTCATAAGTCATTTCTCACAGACACACCACTAATCTTTGCTATTTTTCACCTTTATGAATACCCCGGATTTTTTGGTAGTAAATTGTTGAATTATTTACTTAAAAAAAAATCCCAAGGGTGGGTTCACTACCAGCCTCAGTGCTTTATAATCTTAAATGACAGACACACACACAGCCTTTATATTTTAATATGCCTTAATCAGCACAGTAGGTGGGCCACTGCCTAATCTCCATGTGGTTAATCCACCCTCTGCCAACAATCTCAAGTTATTACTTACTAAACTCCATGTTCTATCTTGGCGGCACTGGACCTATTTGGGCAACACTCTGGACCATGCTCTCCTGGCTCCTTCACATGGCGGCTATGCCTCTCTGTCCTGCACCGTTCTCAGACGTGGAGTCTCTCCTTCCTCTGCACTCAGTGGTGGACCTCGCTCTTCCTCCTCCTTCTCTTCTGAGTCCCAAGCCTGGGAATCCTAATATACCTACCTCTGTTTGTCTTGCCCAGCTATTGGCTGATGGCATCTTGATTTACCAATCAGAGCCAACTGGGGGCAGGTTCCCAGAAGGTAGGTGCTGACAAGATACTCTTTTGCAAACTGTTTTTTTTTTGGGGGGGGGGGACGTAATTAAAATACATAATACAAGCAGTTACAGTAGATTTACGAAAGTGTTTTATTTGCATATTTAGGATGTTAATAAACGCTTCATGTCTAAGAGGCCAGTGACTCACTGAAGCTAAATCCCAATGTATTGGTAGTCACTTGGAACTCACACACGTATTCTTGGAGGAATCGACAGCTGGACTCTGAGGCCATAGCCAGGCGACCTTCCTGTTCTAGGCATGTGCGCATGTCTGATTTGCATACAGGAATCCCTTATTTGCATGGTGTAAAGAAGTGGGAATCAGGGTCAGCACTGTCTTTGTCAGTCCACCCCTTTGAAATTCTTTAGCTTTGTAGTCAAGGCCACATCCCCCTACTTAGAAAACTGTTTTATTTTTGAAACAAAGCCTCATTAGTTATTTAAATTCTTTGATAGTGAAATTCTGTTAAGATTATATTGAGCAGCATATTCATCACAGAACTAAATGAGGTATTTGTTGCTAGCTACAGGATATATGTGGATGTATCTGAATATAGGAAAATTACTAAAATAGTATTACAGGATATTTTAAAATCCTGTATTCATGTTGCCAGCTTGGTAAGCTTTGAACACCTCTTACTTTCATTTTTAGAAATAGTGTGAGAAATTTGTTGTAATCTACAGTAAATTTTTTCTTACAGCATCAGAATAATCTTAGTAAAAATAACCTATGTGTACTAGTTAACTAGAGAATTTGAAATTTGGTTAAGCTATGCATTTTAGAAGGTTTTATTTATTTTTACTTGCTTGATCTAGATTATCACTTCTACACCTTTGGTGTTAAAATTGACTTTTTGCTAAATTTTAAATGTTCAAATTCTACATTGAGGCTGAAAAGTACTCTTTAAGATGTGTTAGTTAAAGTTAAGCTGCACAATCTGGACTGGCACAGCTTTGTGAGACAGGTACTATCCATAGGTGATAAAGTGAAGTATCATTATGGTTTCTTAATCCACCATGATGTCTTTATAAAAGGAAGATCATGTGGAGATAACAGAGGAAAACCACCATCTGTAAGCCAGGGCAAGACAAACTTATCAGCAGCACCCTTGGCTTGGAACTTTAGCTCTAGAATACTGAGAAAATCCATTTCTATTTCTTAATCCATTTACTTACTGTGAGGGAAGAAGCCAGGATGCCAGGAGAGGAACCCCTTTAATACTTTCAATGCTAACAGTTCAGCCAGGAGCTGGCAAATGGCTTGGTGCACCAGATGAGCATGGGATCCTGATGTGATCCCAAACTGAAGAATGAACATTTGATGATAAACTGGACATGACACCCTACACCGTTCCTTGTACCAAAGCTAAGAAATGCTAAATGGTGAGCTGCGGGTATGAATTTGCTTAGCATTCTCCTATGAGCCTACATCTCCACAGACCTCCAGGTCCTTGCAAGCCACAGGAGAGCTCAAAGATGAACCACAACCCATAGTCTGGATGCCTGAAAATGAGGTTGTCGTCACACACCCTTCTCTGAACAGCCACAGAATCTATGGTTTTGTAGCATTTGTTGGTGGTATAGTTGATCACAGCATCTACAACTCTTTTGTGACTTGAGGCCTGTGCCTACTCTTGTTTCTCAGATCTGTGAAGTCCATAGAGCAGACAGTGATAAGAGACAAGAAGGAGGGAAAGCTGTCTAATGAAAGCCTACCCACTCAGGGAAGCCATGCTTGGTCACATTTAGACAGATCCTTTCTGCTGCCTGAAAAACTGATGATGGAAGGCACATGCCCTTCTAATACATGGGGGGGGGGCAGGTGTTAATCATCCTTTTCAGAGAAGCATGTAACTGAGCTTAGGGGTATTTTTGCTCAGTTCTTTCTGAAGGAGTGAACAAGAAGAGAATTGGGTGAGAAATCTGTTGTTTGTGTGTAAACAAACAAACACCACGCGCACACACACACACACACACACACAGAGAGAGAGAGAGAGAGAGAGAGAGAGACATCTTGTTAAGACAGATCTATTCTCCTAACTGTTCCTCTTAAAATCCGATCTGAAATATTTATGTACATTAAACAAAAAGGTATAATGAAAATTTTCTGCAAATATATATTTATATGCTTTCTGTTGTATCTGGTCTTTCATTATCTCTCTCTCTCTCTTTTTCTCTCTGTGTGTGGGGTGGGGTGACAGTTGTATAAGTGCCCAGGGAGGCCCCCAAAAGATCTGAGATCCCCTGGAACTAGAGATACAAATTGGTGATGGGGTCTAAATTTTGGTTCTATGCAAAAGCAGCAAGTACTCCCAACTGCTGAGCCATCTCTCAAGCCCCTTAACAGTGATTTCTAAATTTTTAATCTGCCTGACCTATTTTCTAATTTTGGGAAATCCAAATTAATGTTCGAGAAAAAAAAATCAAGAATGATAACTTTCAATGAAAAAAAAAAAGAACATTGCTTTGCATCCAATTTCAGAATTTCTTGAGTTCAGCACTGCCTGAGAATGTACTTCAGGCAGGCATGCAGATAGCCACTCTCCTCTCCCAAGAAGCAAAGTTATAATATACCGTCCTTGTCACCATGAGGCTCAATTAGGAGGAAATGAACTCATAAGAAAGCCGGAAAATCGGTCCCCACTATTTCCTTGCATTCTGCTGACATTTCAGGCCTTTTGCTTCTAAGAGTGATTGACAGACTTGCCATGCATGCTGAATGTGCATGTGTGTGGCATGCACGTGTTCATGTGTATGTGGGTACACATAATGCATGTGCAAAGTGCGTTTGGGGTTGAGAGGAGAAAGTCACATGTCATTTGTCAAGGCACTTTCCACCTTTGGTTTGAGTCAAGGACCTTCATTGGACTGGAACTTCTATAAGTAGGTTGACTGGGTGGCCTGGAAGCCTCCAGGGACCCAGCTGTCTTCTACTACCTATCTTACCATGCTAGGACCACAGGGACATACTGCTGGCCTCTGTTTCTCACATGGGATCTGGGGTTTCTAACTCAGGCTCTCACATATTACCATCTGAGATGTCTTCCAGCCTTTCTGAGATTTCCCCCCTAAGGGTGGCCTAGGTGGTATAGCAAATGCACCCGCCAATCAAACACTCTCTCCAACATCATACTATTGCCTTGTCCAGCAACCTCTGTGACAGAGAGTGGCGATGCTTACCATTCGTTGTGGCCCTAAAAGATGACAGAAGGTCATTCTCTGGTGTATGATGCCCGACAGATGCCTTAAACCTCAGTGACCAATAAGCCAGGAGTTATGCCAGGACTGTTTGTCCCTGTGGCATGCTATGTGTGAAACACAGTTTTGACACGTGGATGGATGGAAGAATAAGTCTTTTAAGTCATTTAGCAGAGAAAATAAAATGGGTTTCCAGACCACAGACTGCTGTAACCTATCAGAGCTTTGTGTCTCATTCCTGACTGGTTAGTTCAGGTGCTTTTGTGACATGCCCTAAGTGGAGATGGATAAAATATTTGCATCCGGTCCATAAGCAGCCCTCTTCTCCAAGGAGCTTCAAGTCCCTCATCCTCACTTTCATCTGACACCTTGTGCTCTGACTCCAGAGCAGGAGCAGCAGGAAAAAAAGGAACATATTGAGATATGAATGTTTCTAATCATGTCGTTTAATGTAATGATGAAGGTGTTTTACAGCAGTTTGTGGATTGAATCAATACATTGCAACCCAATTTTCAGTTTAAAGTCATATTATTTATTGAAAACTACATATCAGGTCTGGTTAATCACACTTTATTATAAAGTTTTAAATTAAGAAAAATCCATTTCATGCCAGGCGTGGTGGTGCACGCCTTTAATCCTAGCACTCGGGAGGCAGAGACAGGTGGATTTCTGAGTTCCAGGCCAGCCTGGCCTACAAAGTGAGTTCCAGGACAGCCAGAGCTATACAGAGAAACCCTGTCTCAAAAAAACCAAAGGAGAAAAAAAAAAAAGAAAAGAAAAACAAAACAAAACAAAAGAAAAATCCATTTCATAATTTTCAACCGAAATTCTACTTTTGTGTATGTTTTCATGCAGGCAATTTACCAAGGTAAAAGTACTATACTCCTTAGATCCATGTATTTTGTCTTCTGATTGTAACTATTGAAAAAATTCGGTGACATTATTTTACACTATTTTTTTTTTAAATTTCTTTGTAATGGTGTTTACCCTGTACTGCTTAGGTGCAAGGAAGGGACATCCCAGTGGCTACTTCATTGTCTTTCTCCACACTTTATTGTTTTTGTGTGACTGCATGGAAATCAGGCTTCTGCTGACTGGCATCTCACATGCGTGAATATATGCTGACTCTTGGGTGCTAAAACTGCAGCTATGAGGAGTTGTGTGAATCAGACAGGGATGAAGCTGTGGTTGTGACTACCTCTGTGCACCAGCCTTGCTAGGCCACTGAGCCCAGACCTGAGGTGTTTCCCTGATGGTGTTTCCTCAGGTGATTAATATTTAATCTGGTAAGTTCATAGTAAACAGTCTTTTTAATGTGCTGAAAGCTTTTATGTATAGATGTGTGCATGTATGTTTGTGTGTACATGTTCATATGGGTGCCTTGCTTTTATGTGTAGGTGCACATATGTGCATATGGACTGGAGGTTGATGTTGAATGTCTTCATTCATTGCCTCCCTCCCTCCTGTCCTGCCACTTTTTTTTTTTTTGAGGCAGGGTCTCTCACTGAAACTGAAGCTCAATTAAAAATGAAAAGAGTATGTGTGTGTGTGGGGGCGGGGGGGATTGTAGCTGGTGTAGAGAGCCCTTTATTGCTGTTCACTGTTATGAGCAAAGCATAGCTCTGGGGAATATAGGACATGTGAGGAAGAGCTGTGCCTAGATCCTAATCCTTCCAGTAAACACATTTGAAGAAATGAGCATCAAGTGACGGCCTGAGCCCTTGGAAGCCTTATGTCTATTGGGCTTCTTCTGCTTCCAAAACACCCTGGGTTGTCTCAGATGCCTTCCTCCCAGAGACTCGAGAGCTGAGCTGAAACCAGGGTTTTTACTGCTGTGAACTGTCCCGAAGAGCTGTTGAGTTCCCTGAGGTTACAACAGCTTACCCATGGTGGTTTTATGAAACAGTAGGCAACTATTTTTCACAGTTTTGCAAACTGTTTCCCATGCTTTTGTGATGCTTTGATACCTCTGAAGGAAAGACATTTCCCCAACCCCCTTCATCTTCCTCACCTCTGGCTGAGACCGTTCTACCATAAGAGAGATTACATAAGTAGAGGGGGATGAGGAGAGGAATGAAAGGAGGGAGGAGGGAAGATGGTGAAGCTGGAGGAGAGAAGTGAGAGGAAGAGGAGGTAGGCATCAGCAGATGAGCCCTGTTTTCACCTGGGATTCTGCACACCAAGCTTTGTAGGCACATTCTATCCTGAAAGTCACAAGGTGATATCGTATTTCTGTGCCTTAGTTTCCTAGCCTATGATGGGCAATGAAGGGGTTTTCCTCACAGAATCAGAAATGATTAAATTAATCTATTTGAATTAAGTGTTTAAAATAGTATGAGTACATGAGAAACAGTAGGCACATGTAATCAATAATTAGCCTCTCTTGTAAATGCTGGACCCTGAATTACCAGGGAACTCAACATGGTGAAGGTCAACACAGATACAAACTAAAGCAAGGTCATATTGGTCTCCTGTGAGCTCTCCACGTGATATTGATATCCTTAGCAGGACAGAAATGTTTCAATATGGAGAGGAAGGCATGTGAGAGGCATGAGATGCTGAGGCTACTCTCAGGAGCTGAGTTCTTAGGATTGAAATCCTAATGCAAGAAAGTAGTTGGGGATCGCAGGCATGATGTGAGAAGGAGGTAAGGAGATGGTTGGGATCTGCAGAAAGACGTCTTTATCTCTATGTGACCTTGAATGAATATATTTATCTTTACTTGTTGCAGACTTTCAAGTGTTGAAAATCAGAGAACTTTATTATTTGCGAAGATCCTTCAGTTACATCTGCCATGTCTTAATGTTATACCACTTATTAACATTGTCCTAGCCACTGACATAAATCAATTCTAATTAGCCATTTTTACACAGGTGAAACACTTTAGGAAAAGCCAACCTGCCTGTCAAACAAATATTATTTTAGTGCATAACTTGCTTTCTCCGGTGGTTAGACTTTGGGTATATTGCTTATTTGCTTTGAAGCAGCTGTAAAAACCATGGCAGGGAAGGAAATCGTTCCCCTTCCTGGCTCTGCCTGGGGACTCCACACTCCTAATGAAACAGAGAGCCGGGACAGGTAAGGGTCTCTCTTGACTACCATCCCTCCAACCTTTCCAAGAGTCCCTCTTTGGTGTAGGTAATAAGTGCTGTAGTCTAAGAGTGGGTGTAAAAGCACTGAGAGAGCGTGTGTGAGTACTATTGCTGTAACAACACAGCAGAGATGAGTAGTTCTATGAAGTTCTATGCTCTCTATAAGTCTCTTTCATTCCAGGGACATAATCTCTGCCACAGACTTATATGTGAAATTAGCAGTAAAGATCTAACTTAATCTAGAAATAAATAAATAAACATCTTTGAATTTTTTTGTGTGTGCATCAAAATAAAACCAGTGATTTTCTTTTTTGGATGCATTTTGAATGAATGCTGTTGACCATTGTTGTAGAAATTTGGAAATAGAACAGATTTAGAGACATGAAGTTCAGTTTGATTAAAAAGAAATCTTGGCAGCTTTTATGTGATTGTCACAGGGCAGAGGTGTGTGACAAAGATGGATGGTCAACCCACAAAGAAGAGAAAAGGCTCCACTTGTATCTTGGGGCAATGGGTAAGACTTAGCCTGTGAAGTTATTGTCACACAAGCTTGAACTCATGAGAACAATTCCTAGGGCCTGTCTAAATGTTAGGCACAGCAGCAGGGAACACCTAAAGTTCCAGCTCTGGGATAGTGGGGACAGGTGTGTCCCTTAACCTTACCAGCTTGTCAACTTTGCAGCATAGGTAAATTCTAGGCTCAGCAAGAAATTCTACCTCATAAACTAAGGTAAGGAGTGACTGAGGAGAGCAGCTGTCATCCACTTCTGACTTCCACACGTGCAGAGAGGAAAAGGAGGGATGGGAGGGAAGAGGAGGGAGGGAGGAGGGAGGATGGAGGAGGGAGGGAGGGAGGGACTGAGAGACAAAGAAAGAGGACAGAGGGAAAGACACAGAAATATACACAGAGAGAAGGACACACAGGAAGACAGGCAGAGATGGGGGGGCACATGGAGAGGAGGGAGTCTACTTGATGTTAATACCCACTTCAATAGGAGTAACCTGCAAAGTGTTAGATATGAGGTTCATCTTCATTTACTACTTCTTGGGAAAGCACAATCAAAGTGTGCAGGAAAAGGATTTTAGGATCAGCTGTTTGAAAGCCAAAGTAGGCAGCAGGCTGAAAGTATGTGCAAAGGGAACGGCTCACACCTACAGATTTACAGTGCAGAAGGTACATGAGATGAAGTCCCACCAGCCTAGAAAACACCAGCTCCTTTGTTCTGCTCTTCCAGGCCTTGGATCGGGCCTAAAGCACAGCAATAAGAGGGGAAATGAGAGAAGAAATCTTTGATTTCTTTAAGTGAGAAAACAGACATGCCGTGATTTCTGGCAGTGCCAAGTCCCGTCTTGAAATACAGTCCCCTCTGCCTTTGTTTTCAGTTCAAAACCAGTAGCTTGGGAACAGGAGAAACACCAGAGGATGAAAGGGGACACTCACTCCTCCTAATAAATTACCAGGAGGTGGAGGGGGCGAGCCTGGCAAGGATGGAACTTAGGGAACTCATGAGGAAGGGATTCCCCAGGACACCACCAAGAATCCCACAAGCCCTCGCTTACCGGGGAAGACGACTCCAGTGCACACTGGAGCACTTAATACCACTTAATGAAAATAAGCAGATCTACATGCTGGAGTGTTTGAGTGTGTTACAGCTCGAAGCTTTCTCCAGTAATATAATAGCTCCCCTTGGGTTTCACAGCCAGACAGACACACACGATACTGGTGGAAAAAGAATCCTTTGCCTGGTGAGTTGTGTCGCTGAGTAAAGCTGATTAAAACAGAGGCCACCTCTTTCATTCCCAAGAGGGGATTTTTGGTTGCCTGATGTATTTAATTTACTTTTCTCTTTTGGAGAAAAAGAAAGTGTGTCTTAAGTACAAGCACAGTGTGTGAGGCCACGAGGAAAGTGAACATTCGCTCCATCAAAACGGGATTGATCTGGTTACATACGAATCCATCATACCTTGTCTGAGCATGAATAACACACTACATAGTATGTGAACAGCATTCGCATGCAGTCTCTAAAATGTGTAATCTTTCCCAGGAATGGGCATTTCCCCCACCTGTGATGTGTGAACTGCTACTTAGTAGTAGAACCAGCCTTAGGAATGTCTGTAGCAGACACTGTAGTGTCTCAGTGTGGACCTCCTGGAATCAAATCAGCAGGGTGGCACTGGCCACAGACCTAGGGAGGGGAGTTACTATCCTTTGGGGACATGTCTGTGGGTAGGTTGTCCATGCTCAGGCATGCAAGGGCACTCACTCACTAGATAGACTCAAACGGTTATTAATAACAAACAATAAAAGCAGACATGAAGATGGAAGGAGATCAAGTGGAGATGATGGGAGGAGTAGGCAGGAGAGAGCAGTAAATGTGTAGGATCTAAACACATTGTATAGATGTATGACATTTTAAGATAATAAATAAATATTAGCTTAAGACATGTCTAGATGTGTGGATGTCCATGGCCAATGTCACCACCACATTGGATGTCTGTGATCTGTGTTGTAACATGAAGCCTTGTCCATGCCTGTGAGTCATCCTGCTACAGGGAGATATATTGAGGTCAGTGGCCTGTGTGGCTACAGGAGGCCATGATGGTATTCTTGTCCAGTGTTGCCCTTGAGGACTGTGTTGATGTCCATGCTGAGGCCCAGGGCATAGGCTGACTCCAGGGACCATGTGGATGTTTTTGTCTGTGCTATTGCAAGAAACCATGTGAAAGTCCATGATCTATGCTCCTGCTGACGATTAAAGGCAAGGAAGCTACTTCTGCCAAGGTATTGATGACTACAGATTAATACATGAGAAAGAACATAGAAGGCTTCTGTGACAACCAGTACCAGTTCTCTGTCACCCCCTCAAAGTAACAGCTAGACATACAGACACTAAAGAGATCTCTTTAAAATTGAGAAGAGGGTGCTGGAGTGTTGGAGTGTAGTTCTCCACAACTGATGGCTTCTGGCAGGGGTGTAGGTGGGAAAAGATTTGGTTTTCTTTAAGGGGCAGGCCACCAGCAGGTTTTAGTGAATATATAGGCTACAAAAAGTGGACTTGTTGTTTTCTCTCTTTTCTTCTTCTTCTTCTTCTTCTTCTTCTTCTTCTTCTTCTTCTTCTTCTTCTTCTTCTTCTTCTTCTTCTTCTTCTTTTTGGTGGGGGGCTGTGATAGTCATAATGGTTGAAGCAGACCTGGGAAAACTGGGAAGTGGGTAATCTAGGGGTCCATGATGTGAAACTCCCAAATAATCAATAAAAAATTCTTTAGAAAAAAAGCCTTTAGAGAAATAAAACAGTACAACAACAACAACAACAACAAATAACATGTCTGAAATAAAATAAAATATATAGGTTATATTTAATAAAACATCCAACAAAGGAGTGTTTTATTTTTATTTGATGAGCTTACAAATTAAATCATTTTCATAAGGCTTCTTTATACATACTTGGGTTAATCCTCCACTATACATGACCCCATCCAATTCCTCTGCTGCCATACTTAATACTGTAACAAGCCTGTCACCTTTCACCCCAACACACACACACACATACCTGCTTTTACTTGTTGCCTGTACTCTACTCTCATCTCCAGTTGTAAATTTTACTTGGATTACATGTTGATAAGTGTATGTTTCTGTATAGCTTTAATACATACTTCATTTTGCGAAACTTCCCCACCCCTTATTTCCCAGCCCCTCTCCCTCTATGTTTGATTATTCCTAACCTCAGTATACCCTTTATTGTCATGACACCTATATTTTACTATTTTCTGTTCATCAATGTCTGCCTTCAGTGGTCCATTTCTAAAAACCTGGATTCTATGTGCACTCAAAGAGAAGCATACAAAACAAAGATTTAAAGCTAGGACCCACATGTGAAAAAGATAGATGGTGTATGTCTTTTTGAGCCTAGGTGACTTTGCTTAGTATAATTATTTTCCAGATTCATCTATTTGCTTAAGAATGTCATTATTGCCGGGCAGTGGTGGTGCACGCCTTTAATCCCAGCACTCGGGAGGCAGAGGCAGGTGGATTTCTGAGTTTGAGGCCAGCCTGGTCTACAAAGTGAGTTCCAGGACAACCAGGGCTATACAGAGAAACCCTGTCTTGGGAAAAAAAAAAAAAAAAACAAGAATGTCATTATTTCATCTTCCTTTACATGCATTCATTATGATAATTGAATATATTGTAGGCAATAAAATGGATGGTTTCTGAATTTTCACATGCTAATTTTAAGATGTTATCTTGTGTTTGGGCAAAGAAAATTTCTTTCTATCTATCTATCTATCTATCTATCTATCTATCTATCTATCTATCTATCTATCTATCTATAGAGATAGGGAGATAGACAGATAAAGTGCAGAATTGAATGTAAATGGACCACAAAGAGGCAATATTCATAACTCAGCAAAAGGAAAGAATAATTTGGATTGGACAGTGACTTTCTCTGGGACACTAGAAGCACCAGAAGTGGTTCATCTCCACAGAACTGAAGGAGGCAATTGTAGTGAGGAGAAGGAGGGCTTCTCTTGACGGACACATGTAACATATGCAACACCATACTGTTCTTCTCTGCCACCTCTGATGCAGAATTTAATGCTGTATTTGAATGCTTGGAGGACATTGCTCTGGATGGCTCCTTCCATCTACTGCAGAGACATATGGACAACAGGAATTATAAGGCAAGTAAGAAAATAAACTCACCATATACCACTTCTAGCAAGGACAGTCCACAACTAGGATAGGATGGTGTCTTGAAGAACAGTGAAGGGAAGGATTCCCAGGTTCACTGTTGTGATTCTCCTGACAGCACTGTACTGCCATGATGATGAACTGGCTGCTGATAGCTTTTTATCAGTCTGACAGGTTTTTAAAGACTACTTCTAGACTTCATAGGAGTAAAGGAAGATAAAAGCAAGGCTTAAGCTATTGCGGGAGTGACTGAGTTACACGTAATCTCCCAGGTCAGCTTTCTAGAACAGTCTGGGGATCTTGGTCCTCCAAAAGACAGCCGGTGACATCATTCTAATCTCACCAGTCCAGTAGGCTTAGAGTGAATTCGATCAAGACAACCAACAGTAAGTGCTTCTTTGAAAGTTCAAGTGTATGCAGCCATTCATTCCTGTGTGGTATGGCTGGCTCACACATAATATGACCCACTACCTGGCTTACTTTCTTTAAAGATTTTTTTGTTTTGTTTTGTTTTGTTTTGTTTTGTTTTGTTTTGTTTTTTGAGACAGGGTTTCTCTGTATAGCTCTGGCTGTCCTGGGACTCACTTTGTCGACCAGGCAGGACTCGAACTCAGAAATCTGCCTGCCTCTGCCTCCTGAGTGCTGGGATTAAAGGCATGTGCCACCATGCCCAGCAAGATATTCTTTCATATCCTCTGACCCAAGTATTTCTCTCCCTGATACAGTCAACATCTTCATATGCTTCTGAGACAGGCTCTTCTAGAGTAACCCAATGTGTGCAAGCTTAGCTTAGGGTCCCTGATGTATTGATAGCATAGATTAACAACAATCATCAGCTCTTTGTCCCACCTTAGCTTTGGTGAGTCTTTATGTGTCCCTAAAGTTCCTTTTTGAGTTGGCTTATGTCCTCAACTCTCAGTAAGTTTTTAGGTGGCAGTATTTGTATATGGAGCGTCCCTAGAGTCAGCTGATTTGAGATCACAGTGTGTCTTGCTTGGAGGAGTCAACTAGAGATGCCTTCTATTAAAAAGCTGCACCTGAAAATTGCCGTGGTTTCATTTCTTTCCCTTTTTTTTGTGATGATAGAACTTGTGGTAGAAAGGGTCTCTTTGGTTCACAGATTACAGGTCACAATCTTGGAACAGTCAAGGCTGTGGGAACTTGAAAACAGTTGTTCATCTCTGCAATCAAGAGCAGAGATAAATGAATTAAAGCATACATGTTATGCTCAGCTCACTTCCATTTTTGTAGGGTTTATGATTTCACCGTGAGATATTTTCTTCTCATTTGCAATGTATTTATAATGCCGTTTTAATGATTAAAGCCAAAACCAACCAAACAAAACTGAACATCCACTATTTTCTCCTTAGTCCTTGTAAGGCTGTCTTCTGCTAATAGAGATCAACTGTTTTCAGTTCTCCCTGCTGTTTGTATATGATAAAACTATTTTTAATAGGTGAGAATTTAGGCTAACTTAACACATAAATAATATGGCACCCTCATGGTTACTTAGAGATCAGACAGTTAAATGTGTATGCTTCTGAGTCAATAATTTTGTGAGCTTTGGGGTGCTTTCTCAGTTAATATGTCTACATAAGCAGATGCTGGAGGTAAATGGAGAACTATCCTGTTGTTTGTAGTTTGCTTTGAGTATGTTTGTTTGCTTACAATTATTTTTGTGTTGGGCTTCTGTTGGATGAGGATGGGTGGGGAACTCTGCAATTACTTCTTATCTCTAGATAAAATGGAGATCGAGATCAAATGATCCAGCTCTGCCTCAGTAGGGAGATTCTTCACCTTGTTCTCATCTACCAGTGTTTCTGGACTGTTACCAACCAGAAAACATGTCTGTCACACCCCTGGAAAGAAGAAGGCAGCATCTCAGCTCTTAATGTATACTACTGCATTAAATTTTTACAATAAAAATAAGAATACAGAATGGTTTTTATAGGACTATTTTGGATTTAAAGTATGAGTTACAGACTTAAATAAAACATGACAAAGCAACAAAATCCCAATAGCATTTGCTTTTCATTGTTGTTTTAATAAATAAAAGCAAATCATGGGTTTTGAAAATTTGCTCTTTACCAAAAACTTCATCAGGGTTTGCATATCAGCATCCACAGCACAGATAAATTGTGAAAATCATTGCCATGGTGTTGTTGATAATCAAGGCTTTATAGGGGCATGTGTGTGCATGAGTGTGTGGGCACAGGAACCAGGCAGAAGCCTGGTTTTCTTCAGTGGATGCATTATAGAGAGCATGTCAAGTAAGATCTCTCAGCAGTTCTATGTGTGCATGTAAACACAGAAATGCAGCATCCCTTTCCACAGATGACATAGCTCCTCATCTGTTACCATCCATGGAATTCAACGCTAAAGTGTACAGCTCTACCATGAACTGGCTCTAGTTTGTAGATCTACTAAAGAATGTACCAATAAAGAGAACACATTTTATTAGAACTCCAACACTGCTGAAAAATAATTCTGAATTATCCTGTTGTTCTGTGCCAAAAATTATTCCTGCCTTCTCTGAAGTTTAATTCATTTTGCTTATAACTGCTTGAAAAGTAGGCTTTTGTCTTCAAAGAAAATTCCTCAAAAAAGCTTCACAATTGTTAAGAGCAAAAAGGTTCTATATCTATCAATCCTTTTACCATGTTCAAGGGCTGATCCTCCTTCACTTCCAAATGGTGAGACAGTGCTGAGTTTTACTGCCAAGTCACAAGGATAACCCTGTAATTCCCTTATTTTTCTACTGCCAAATACCAGGCTAGAATTAAAAATGAGAGTTATACGCTTGTTTGTTTCTTTGAGTTTAATTCTAAGATATTTGCATTAATGAGTGCTTACAACCCTCCTTGTTTGGCAATAACTATTTCAAGCCCTGGCAGAGACAGAGAGCCAACAAACATGAGGAGTGTGATGTAAGAAGTCCTCCATCAGTCTCAAATGGACAGACAGCAATCAAGTCTTCCAGAATGGGAACTAAATATCCAAGTTTCTGGAAAGATGAGATGTGCTCAGAAGTTGTATACCCGTCTAGAATTTTTGAATGTGGTAAGGTATTGCTCAAAGTAGCTGGGAGTGATATTGACTTTCCTCCTCTTTTCTTTAAATTTAAGGATGCACTATATGTTCATCTCTCTGGAAAATCCATCAGCATCCTAGCTGTGACTGAAAACAAAGGGAGTCAAAGCAAACAAATTGACTGTCTTTCCTTCACACTGAAAAAAAGAAAATAAATATATACCCATTCTGCATGATATTCTATTTATTTAAAACTGGTGGCTTTATGATATAATGGGTAAGCTTATTTCACCAACTGTTAAACTATATGAAATATTCGATTTCTTCTGGGTTCAGGTTTTAACTCAGAGCCAGAGGAAAAGCGTGCGCACTTTGGGAATGGAATTTTGGCAGTGCTGTTGGATGGCACTGGTAGCCATGAAGTTGGAAGGCTGCTGAACATGAAATACCATCACTCAGGGTGTGCAGCCCAGTGCCAATCTGTGCCAAATTCTGGTCCTCATAAATATTTATGAGTGATCTCTGCCATCTCATTAGAATTTAATTCAAAGACGACAGGTGCAAAGCAGAGACTGCTTAAGTGAGGCCAACTCACTCTGCTGCGCTCCAAGCCTTATATTTAGCACAATCTGTGCAGGACACATTCTGAAACTCACTTGGTTCACTCACTGTATTTTTAAAAATGTTGGTTGGGCACATCTAAGTGTTAGTCACTTGCATCTAGATAGTCACAGTCTTTGAAAAAGCAGCCACTAAAGAAAACACACAGACAGTCATAAGCTCCACTGGGAAGCATGTAGGGAGAGGAACATAGAGTGGACCCAAAGGGTTCTTTACACGGAGGTGTGCCTCATGTGTCCTGTTCAGGAAGGCAGAGTCTGGGCTTTCCGGGTGCTCAGGGATTCACCAAGATGGGCAGAGATGAGACGGCTGGTAGGGGATGGTGTGAGCTGGGTAAATCTGGGTCCTCCTGAGAGCTGAACGAAGATGAGACTGCAGCTACAGTGCTGACTATGTTAATGGTTTCCTGATGGAAATGGTGTAGTTCCCAGGCAAAGCTGGAAGCTAGCAAAACAGTGGAGATGAGGCCTTAAAAGTGGAGAAGTTGTTCTGAAAGATACAGTAGTCCAATGCATTCAATAGATGCCTTTTGATTGCCCTATCTCTGTCAGGCACTGTTTATTATTATAACTGTGAGGAGGAGGAGGAGGAGGAGGAAGATGTCTGGTATGTGTATATGTATGTGTATATGTGTCTATCTCTCCCCACTCCCCCGCTGTAATTGTGTTGTATAGATTGATATGTGTGCATATGGGTACACTTCCCTCATGTGTGCACAGGTCAGAGGAGGACATCAGGTGTCTTAGACTTTCATTCATAAACTTTTCCCTTGAGACCAATTCTTCTACTGAGTCTGGAGCAGGACTGGAAGCAATCCAGCCTCAGAGATTTCCCCCGCTCCCAGTACTGTGCTGGGGTTACAGGCTTGTGCATGGCCACACCTAGCCAGTTTTTATTGGTTTTGTTTGTTTGTTTTTATTTTTACTTGAATGCTGGGGATGTTTGGGATCTGAGCTCAGCTCGTCCTGCTTGCACAACAAGAGGGGTTACCCATGAAGCCTCCTCCATCTCTATTCCACAGGCACTGCTTCATGTGCTGGAGATACAGTAGTTATGACTGGGAAAGTCCCAATGGACAAAGGCTGAGAGATGGATCACTTGGTGCTTCTGCACTCAATCCCAGCACTCACATGGGGGCTCACAGTCACTTGCAACTCCACTTCCCAGGGATCTGATCCTCTCTTCTGTTCTCAGAAAGCCCTGAATGTACATTGTGCACGGACATTAATCCAGGATCAGAGGTAGGAAAGGAAAGGGAGAAGTGATATAACTCAAAATCAGTCAATCAATTGGCCAATTACTTAATTGATTTTTGAAACAGGGTCTCACGTATTCCCAGCCTGGCCTTGTCCTGTTCTGATTCTCCACAGTGCGGGCATTAAAGACATGCACAATCACATTAGGTTTGTGCGTTGCTGAGGAATTGAATCCAGTGTCCTGTG
This sequence comes from Mus musculus, assembly GCF_000001635.26. Classification (NCBI taxonomy): domain Eukaryota; kingdom Metazoa; phylum Chordata; class Mammalia; order Rodentia; family Muridae; genus Mus; species Mus musculus. The sequence continues at coordinate 39,211,105 of NC_000069.6, forward strand.
CACACCGAGCAAGCAGGCAATCTGAACATTGTGACCAAACTCAGATGTTTTTCAGATGCCTCAGGATGTCATCTTTGTCATTCGGATATTATTAGTTGCAATGCTGGTTTTGTGATTTTTGTCAGTGACTCAAAAGCATGTGTGTTTCAGCAGCACGGACTTGCTTGTGAGTGGACTGGCTTGTAACTGGATTCCTATGTATCAAAAAACATCATTTAGAGAAATATCCCGCTGCTTTTGTCAACCTCAGGGTCTCTGAGTCTAGCTGATGGAGCAGGGCATTTTAACACCCTCTCATGTTAAAGGTTATAAGAATATGTATGCACACGCTGGAGTCTGTTTAGTGTTCTAGAAATAGCTGAAAGTCAAGCCACAAGGAGTCACAGGGTCTCAGAGACCATAGGGAGCCAAAGCCCACATGGGATGACCCTGGTAGAATTTACTGTGCACAGCATGAAGGTATCAGAGCTCTGCAAATTAGGAAGCCTGGCCAAGAAAACTCAGAAAGTTTAATGATTTTCCTTTTTTTTTTTTTTTAAGCCAAACTAATTAATACTGGGTGACCCAGCTAGTCATCTCTCTCCCTGAGAGATCCATTCCAGGAACGGTTTTCTGCTGCAGCGTGTTGCCCATTAGAGGTCAGAGCCTCACCATTGCTTATCAGCACTGAGACCTGAGCCACATGAGCTGGAATTCTACCCAGCCACACTTTCTTCTCCACTTCAATTCCCTCCTCACAGAGCTCTTCACATTTTCTGGAGTCCCCTCTTCCTAATAAATGCGTCACTTCTCCTTCTTGTCTTGAAGTGGTTTAATAATATACAACACCCAAGTGACTGGATACCATGTGAAGTTTGTGGCATTTTCGGTCTTGAATGCAAAGCAGGCAAGCAGACATATGTTTATTAGTTCAGGTTTGCTCCCCGCCCACACCAGTTTCTTGTGCTGCCTGCCCACAGCTCTCTAGAGCTCCTGCCTCCCTCTCAGCCTGCTGCAGAGCCCCATGGGAACTTGAGGCTCAATGCAGACCAAAAGGATGGAGCCTTCTTGTGGCACATGGAAAATATCTAGCAGATCATTTGTTTCTAGCTACACAAATTGCCATAGAGAGGCACTTCAGCTTGCCTGTTTCTTCCTTTCAGAAAACACTCAGTGGTTTGTTTCTTAGTTACAAAGTCTAATTTTTCTTCAGATACAGTTCAATAGAGTGCATCCACTTAGAATCATTATTCAAGGAACCTCTTTATGTTATAGTATAGATTTAAATTGTCTACAGTATATTTAGTTACTTTGATTAAACATAGTTTATTCTTTTGTTTGAATAGCTGGGACTTGAACTTAGGGCTTCATACATGTTAGGGGTGGACTCTACCTCTGACCTATATTCCATGTCCCCATTTATTTGTTGGCTTTCTAATTCTCTTGTATTCTTAACTGATATCCATTAGAATTATACATTAAAGGCATTTTTCAATTAACAAATCACTTGTAACCATAGACAGGAATTGAAAAAGAAATTTCACAAAAGCTCCTTGTTCAGGATTTCTAAGGGTAGCCAAACACTTCAGATGAAGCTCTTGATGTCCTGCTCAGGGTCCCAGTTGCAAGCATTATAATAATTATTTCTGTTCTTTGACCTTTCAAGTTACTGAATCTTTACCATTAGTCAGCATTTCAACACATATTTGAGACATATAGTGACCATTTTCACATGCTTAAAGAATCTTTGTGAAATTTTGATGAATAATATGACCAGTCATTATGGGTCAATACTCAAGAGCTACCAAACCCAGGAGTGTGGAGAAGAAATAGGGAAAATGGAATTAGAATGATTTCCATCAGTATGGAGTGTTTATCCTGAGTCCTCAAAAACACATATAGCCAATCAAGTTGACGGGCAAGGTGCATGGCAGGAAAAATAAATTGACATTGAAACCCATTTGAGAGAGCAGGGTTACTATTAAAAGCTGGGAGTGAAGGAGGAGGAGAAGCCCGGGTATGCAGAGCAGGGCATTTCTATGGGGGGTGGAGAACAGTTGATCATTTCCTAGCAAATAATCAAGGCATAAGATTCATATTGTAGAGCAGAGAATTCACAGCGTATAATGAAAGCATCCTCTCCATACCGGGTAGAGGAAAGGGTTTACAGAATACTGTGCAAAATTAATTTAAGAAATAAAAGTGAATGCTGTTCGTGCTGGTTGGTTTGTTGTTGTTGTTGTTGTTGCTGCTGGTATTTTGTTTTCCAACTTGACACACACTAGAAATGCTTGGAAGAGCAAACCTCAGTCTAGAAATTTCCTCCATCAGATTGGCCTATGGAAAAGGCTATGAAATGTTATTTTAAAAAATGATTGACATAGAAGGGTGCACCCCACGGTACCACTCCTGGGCAGTTGGCTCTGGGCTATATAAGAAAGCAGGCTGAGCAAACCAACAGGACAAGCCAGTAATCAGTGTACCTTCCTGGTCTTTGCTTCAGTTCCTGCCTCCAGGTTCCTGCTTGTGTGCTAACCCTGCTTTCATCCCCCTTGATGATGGACTGTAAGTTGCAAGATGAAATGAACCCTTTCCTCCCTGGGCTTTTTTTTTGTTTGTGGTGTTTTACTACAACAGAAGGAAAGCTGAGCAGTTTTATAAGAAGTGATTTCTATGATCGTTTCAGCAATAAAAGCTGGAAATATAGACCCACTTTGATAATGTAAATAAAGGGAAAGTTCAGCTTGAAGGTTGGTGGTCAGTTAGAAGCAGGATAAGGACTCAGAGGTTAAGAATGACTGGGTATGTCATGTGAAGCTGCCCCGTGAGGAGCCATGCTGGAGCACGGGGCTGTGGCAGAAACACATCTGAGTGGAAGCTGGTAATGATCTCAGTGTGAGACATCTGGGTGGGAGGTGTGAGGGAGAAAATGAAGTGGGGATTAGAAGTGGATCTCAGAGCTACCCGCTTAGTTGTAAGAACAGAGATAGGGAATACCTGTGATTTTGTAGACGGTGAGCCCAGGAAGGCTCAGGGAAGAACCCCAGAATTTTCTATTCAGAGAAGTTGGCCTAGAAGGTAAGAAATAATGTCCATCTTTGTGAGGTTCCCTTTGGCTTAGGCTCTTAAAGTCAGAAGTAAATATGAGTCTGTCAAGACAACATCTGACAGAAATCATGCAGGCTCTATGAAAGCATTGTATCTTGAAGATGCCCCCCTGGGACTTCATCCAGGTGGAGAGGGTCCTGAGAAAGCCTGGATAAGCTTGTCTTATTAGGCCAAGTTCCCTCCCTGTTGGTGGTTGGTGGCTCATCTGCATAAACCTTTCTATGTCTTCTGCTGTCTCTGTTTCTCTCTGAGTGTGTGTGTGTGTGTGTGTGTGTGTGTGTGTGTGTGTGTGTGTGTAGAGGCTCATACAAAGGCCAGAAGATAACCTCTGAATCCTCGGGAGTCATCTGCCTTTCTTTTTTGAAAAAGGTCTCTCACTAAACCTAGAACTTGCCAAGTATTCAACTTGATTTTAACTGTCAAGTTGATATGTGAGACTTAATATGTGAGCAAGGAATCTCAACTGAGGGATTGTAGAGAGATCATCTTGTATATTGTATGGATGCACAACTTGTCAATTTAAAAGCCTACGGTCTATGTCTTAGGTAGGCGGGGCATCTGGAGAAGAAAGAATTCTGGGAGAGAAGGAGGCAGGAGAGGAACCCAAAAAGAAGTGAGGAGACAGATAAATAGATGCATGGTACCTGAGCACAGGTAACCAGCCATGTAGCAAAATGTAGATTAAAGTAAATGAATTTCTTTAGTTATGATCTAGTCAGAGTAAAGCCTAGCTATATGGCCAAGGCATTTGCAAATATAATTCCAATCTCAGTCTTATTTCTGGGATCACGAGGCTAGAAGGCAGAACTAGACATAACTTTAACAAGGGATTTCTTAGATTACATTGACTATAGGCATGTCTGTAGGGAATTGTATTGAATGATGATTGATCGAGCCCATTATGGGTGGCACCATTCCCTAACAAGTCTTAGACTTCATAAAAGTGGAGAAGAGCATCTGAAAGCAGCACCATGAAGACATATATGTATCCATGTATTCTTTTACTTGACTATGGATGTGGGTGGGCAACTATACCAAGCACCTGCTGCTGTTACATCCTTGTCCATAGACTGTGATTTGGAATCTTAAGCCAGGTAGACCAGTTCCCCCTAAAGTTATCTTTAATCATAGTGTACGCCACAGGAACAGATGACACTAGAACCCCAAGCAGCCTAAGCTGTCTGGCCAGTGAACCCTGAGGTTTATCTCTCTCAACCTCCCCAGCCCTGCAGTTTCAAACACTTGTCACCATTTGAGTGAACTTAAGAGAATACTGAGGATCAGACTCAGGCCCTTTTGGTTCCTTTCACAGCAACTGCAATCAGCAGTTGCAGACTGAGCTCTTGTCTAGGCCAAATAAATCATCCCTGAGTGGTCTCAATCTGTAATGCAGAAAAGAGAGACATAAATGGCGTTTCCCTGGGAGGAGAGTAGAGTAGACTAGGACCATTCATTCATACTGCTCTACAAATCTTACTGCACTGCCCACTCTCACACTCACTGTGACAAAGAACAAGACATACCTGGCCACTGTGGGTCCCAATAAGCAAAGAGCCCAGATTAAATTACCAGTGTCCCCTTCTTGTCTTGAAAATCCAAACAGGGTTCAAATTTTGTATAAAATGTACTCACTAGATGTATTCAACTTATAGTTGGATAAACTCACCCTTTCTAGTTCTTTCTGAACTGTTTGGCTGGTTCAAATCAGCTGTTCTTGCTTAAACTTCCCTCCAAGCTGACTGATTCAATCTGGTTTCTCTTGGTTTTTCATAGAATTGTTCTGTTTGGTCTCAAACTAACTGACAATTTGTTTTAATATTCTGAGTCCTGCTTTGTTCTGTCTTCTTCTGCAATCTGTCTATGTAAAACTGACCCAGTAAAAATATACCCTCCCTTTCTCCCTCCCTCCCTCCTTTCCTCCTCCTCCTTCCCCCCTCTCTTTCTCTCTCCCTCTCTCTCTCCCTCTCTCTGAAGTGCTTTCCTAAGTCAACTCTCCTTTCTATATTGTTCTCCTGAGAGATAAGCTATCTTTGACTTATTCTGTCAAATCATTCTCTGATTCTTTCACTTAATCTGTCCCTCAGTTACACATTACTTTCAAACATGGGTGATTCCTTCCACAAACTAACTTTACCTTCATTGCTAAGGATTAAAGGTATATACAAAGGTATATACTGCATTCCAGCCATAGTGATTAAAGATGTGTCGTTCCAGCTATACCACACAGACCCAGGAATTCTTAGGATGTGATCCTGCCACAGCAATCAAGTTGCTGGATTAAAACTGCAGTGGTACAATTTTGAGCAGACCAGAGTCTTTCCTGAGAAGCTCGCACCCATGTTAGATGTGCCTCACCAACAACTAAATGAAATGGCTCTCTGTGAACACCTATGTTTACAAACATTTAAAAATATGTCCAAAACCTCTAACTCTGCTGCAAAATAATCAGAAATAATTGTAATAAATTTGATACAATCATAAGAACGTCACACATTTCTTTGTTTCTCCTTTTAGCTTTCTGCAAGACACTAAAAAGAGAGAAAGCTGACATGTTATAAATACCACACAGTAAAGGTTCTGGTATTTTCCACTCATTGCTCCACAAATGAATGGAAATCAGTAATGCAAATGGACAGAGGCATCTGAGAAAAATTCTGAAGGCTTCTCATCTTCGTGTACGGCACCTGAATACTGCAAAAGTTGTGTGCTGCATTTGTACATGTGTGTGTGTGTGTGTGTGTGTGTGTGTGTTTGGGAGGTGGCTCTGCAAAGATGCAGGCTGGGGAGAAAGAAGAGTGGGTGGCAGGGAGATCAGCAGGATCAGCCAGCTTTACCTTAGCTCCTTTTCATAACCAGGCCTGGCTTTGTAGCAGATGCTAGTGTAAGCAATTCCTTCTGTGACTTCTGGGAGGGAGTCTTGATGGTGAAAAGAAAACTTGTATAAAGTGAGAATGTTTTACCTCAGTATCAGCTTATCTGGACTTGTAGCTCTCTGCTTGATTACAGTTACTTTCACATGACAAGTTAACAAAGACATTTCTAGAAACTGTACTACTCCCCACTTGTTTACCCAGTGTATGTCACCTGCCACAGTGTGCTCTCCCCAGATAATCTGGGCACTACCATAGAGGCAGAAGCCTCCTCTCACCCAGACCCTATATTCTTATAAGGAGAGCGTTTAGGCAAATAAATAAAAAGCAAGCACTTAAACATGAATAGTAATACATACATTTAAGTACACACAGACACTAAGGGCTATATCACACATCGCAGGGAAAGCAATGGAGACAGTGTGGATTCTACCGTGCTTATGGGTGGACAGAGGTGACAATGGATCAAGGTTTTGACCGCAGCATAGAAAGAACCTTGTTCCCAGAGACCACATGCTTGCCATCCAGCCATTCAGTCTTGGCAGTGCAGATAAAAGACTGGGAACCGTTTGTGTTTGGTCCAGCATTTGCCATGGACAAGATGCCAGGACCTGTATGCTTCAGGATGAAGTTCTCATCCTCAAATTTCTCTCGTAGCTGGACCTGCCGCCAGTGCCATTATGGCATGTAAACTCAGCACCCTGGCACATGAATCCTGGAATAATTCTGTGAAAGGAGGAACCCTTATAGCCAAATCCTTTCTCTCCAGTGCTCAAGGTGAAAGAAAGCATGAACATTGTGGAAGCCATGGAGTGTTTTGGGTCCAGGGATGACAAGACCCGCAAGAAGATCACTATTTCCGACTGTGGACAACTCTAATTTCTTTTGACTTGCAGGCATTTTATCCATCAAACCATTCCTTCTGTAGCTCAGGAGAGCATCCCTACCCCATCTGCTTGCAATGTCCTGTAATCTCTGCTCTCACTGAAGTTCTTTGGGTTCCATATTTTCCTCATTCCCCTTCAAGTCTAGCTGGATTGCAAAGTTAAATTTATGATTATGAATAAAAACTAAATAAGAACAAAAAAAGAAAGAAAGAAAGAGAGAAAGAAAGAAAGAGAAAGAAAGAAAGAAAGAAAGAAAGAAAGAAAGAAAGAAAGAAAGAAAGAAAGAAAGAAAGAAAGAAAGAAAGAAAGACAGATAGGGGACTAATATCCAACATATATAAAGAACTCAAGAAGGTGGACCTCAGAAAATCAAATAACCCCCTTAAAAAATGGGGCTCAGAACTGAACAAAGAATTCTCACCTGAGGAATACCGAATGGCAGAGAAGCACCTGAAAAAATGTTCAACATCCTTAATCATCAGGGAAATGCAAATCAAAACAACCCTGAGATTCCACCTCACACCAGTGAGAATGGCTAAGATCAAAAATTCAGGTGACAGCAGATGCTGGCGAGGATGTGGAGAAAGAGGAACACTCCTCCATTGTTGGTGGGATTGCAGGCTTGTACAACCACTCTGGAAATCAGTCTGGCGGTTCCTCAGAAAATTGGACATAGTACTACCGGAGGATCCAGCAATACCTCTCCTGGGCATATATCCAGAAGAAGCCCCAACTGGTAAGAAGGACACATGCTCCACTATGTTCATAGCAGCCTTATTTATAATAGCCAGAAACTGGAAAGAACCCAGATGCCCCTCAACAGAGGAATGGATACAGAAAATGTGGTACATCTACACAATGGAGTACTACTCAGCTATTAAAAAGAATGAATTTATGAAATTCCTAGCCAAATGGATGGACCTGGAGAGCATCATCCTGAGTGAGGTAACACAATCACAAAGGAACTCACACAATATGTACTCACTGATAAGTGGATACTAGCCCAAAACCTAGGATACCCACGATATAAGATACAATTTCCTAAACACATGAAACTCAAGAAAAATGAAGACTGAAGTGTGGACACTATGCCCCTCCTTAGAAGTGGGAACAAAACACCCATGGAAGGAGTTACAGAAACAAAGTTTGGAGCTGAGATGAAAGGATGGACCATGTAGAGACTGCCATATCCAGGGATCCACCCCATAATCAGCATCCAAACGCTGACACCATTGCATATACTAGCAAGATTTTATCGAAAGGACCCAGATGTAGCTGTCTCTTGTGAGACTATGCCGGGGCCTAGCAAACACAGAAGTGGATGCTCACAGTCAGCTAATGGATGGATCACAGGGCTCCCAATGGAGGAGCTAGAGAAAGTACCCAAGGAGCTAAAGGGATCTTCAACCCTATAGGTGGAACAACATTATGAACTAACCAGTACCCCTGAGCTCTTGACTCTAGCTGCATATGTATCAAAAGATGGCCTAGTCGGCCATCACTGGAAAGAGAGGCCCATTGGACACGCAGACTTTGTGTGCCCCGGTACAGGGGAACGCCAGGGCCAAAGTGGGGGAGTGGGTGGGTAGGGGAGTGGGGGTGGGTGGGTAAGGGGGACTTTTGGTATAGCATTGGAAATGTAAATGAGCTAAATACCTAATAAAAAATGGAAAAAAAAATATCCAGAAAAAAAAAGAAAGAAAGAAAGAAAGAAAGAAAGAAAGAAAGAAAGAAAGAAAGAAAGAAAGAAAGAAAGAAAGAAAGAACCTCCTAAGTCCAAGGAAAATTATCCAGAGCCGTCTGGGGTGGTGGTGCGCTTTGTTGTTTACAAAGAAGAGCCTTTCACACCTAATATGTGATTTTCTTACTGCAAATTAATTTCTTTAAAGAAAACTCTTACTAAACAACAACAAAGGAGATAGTTTCACTTCTGAGTACATGCTGTGGATTGCTCTCTCAAATCATGCAGCCTTATTATGGTGGTCAATAGAGTGTCCACGCTGAACTCTGCTGATCCAACACGCAGGCACTGTGAAGAAAATGCGTTGCTATTTTAGTGGTTCTGTTTCTAAGCAATGCTTTTTCAGCACAGGTCTACAAAATAGGACAGATTCTTCACTCAGTGTAAGGGACAAAACAAAAGAGGGCCACGCCCCTTCCTCGGGTCTTGCCTTCATTGTTCAGTCCTGAGCAGCCCTTGTGATGTAAGAGACTGGGAACAGAAAGCTTTGACCAGATCAAAAGCTGAGTGAGTTTAGGAAAGGGAGACTTCCAGTGACTGGGGCTTGGACTACAGCAAATGAATCTAAGATTAGATTTGGAGCCCCAGGTCCTCGGACAGTCCCTTGCCCGCTTGCTTTCCCATCCCTGCCTCTTTCACAAGGAAAGAAATAACAACTTTCTCTTCCTGTTAGTCTAGGTGCTTAAAAGTAACACATTCCAGCAAGCAGGAGGGGGAGGCTCGAAGCAGCGGGACACAGTAAATCTTGCCAAGGGGCCAGCATTTCCTGGTTCACAATTGCAGGAAAGGCCTTGCTCCCTTATCAAGGGGACCTGGATGCTTTCATAGGCAATTGTTTTAAAAGCTAAACAACATTAAATATTGTATGTGGTGCGCAAGACTTGTGGGGAGGAAGCCCCGCTCCAGATGGATCGGACAATGGTTTTGTCTGATGCTTTGTTCTTTTTTTTATTGGTGAAAAAGAAAAATTCGGGGTAATGTCTGTATGCAACTTTGCTTTCAGTAAAGTTTCTGCTGTTCTAGAAAACAATAGCGGCTGGAACAATGGACGTTTCCTTTTCAATAAGTGCTTCCTTGAAACTGTACTGAGAGAAAATAGACACAGGTTAGCAGCAATGGAATGGCAGTCCCTCTGAGGAAACCAGCCCTAATGAAGCACATGGGCTCCACAAGCTCCTGAGAAAGTGAGGAAATGTCTTACTGGGTGGGGACAGACACCCCCTAATGGCCAGGGAAGACAGTGAGTGTCAAACTATTCCTATCAGAGTGTATAACAAATCACTTGGCCATCAGCTGGTGACCCTGTGGGAAACACATAAACAGAGAGTGTATATTCATAGCATCTAAACTATACTTATATTTTTAATATGAATTATTAAGTATAATGAGTAATATGCATTTAAGTATACACACACGCGCACACACACATTCATCCTGTCTCAGAAAATTCTGAATGTTGGCTAGGAGAGAGAACAGACTGCCACACAATAATATGAAAGTGAATACCCACAGTGTCTATACTCTGCTCATTGTCCCTGAATATCTAGCCATCAAAATGCTTCATAAATCAATTTTTACCATTTATACTAACTCACAGGGACATCATTTCATTAAAAAATAAAATGAGGGGCTGGAGATATAGCACAGTGGTTAAAAAGGACTTCTTGTTCTTGCAGAGGACCTGGGTTTAATTCCAAGAACCCACTTAGCAGCTCACAACCATCTATAACTCCAATTCCAGAAGATCTGACACCTTTTCTCCTCCTCCCCCTCCCTTCCCCCTCTTCCTCCTTCTCCTCCTCTTCCTCCTGTTCCTCTTGCTCTTCCTGCTCCTCCTCTTTTCTCCTCCTCACCTCCTTGGGTACTCATATGGTGGTGGAAATACTTAGATCTTGATAAAGCAGTTACACACATAAAAACAAAACAATCTAAAGACATAAAAATGCATTCTAAGGTAAAATGATACCAGTGGTATAGTTGATGTCTGTGAAAAACCTGTACGGAGTTTGTTTCTGAAATACTACTGGGTATAACAATATGTCCCCTTTTATGAAACTCTCCCAGTGTGAATCAGAATCTGAATTCTGCATATGAGATAGTGACCTTCCACATAGAACATTTCTCATACAGTAGAATAATTCTGGAGGAGAGCTTTCTGCAGCCACCATGGCACTTCACTGAGATACTTTGGAATCAAGGAGAAGGGAGGTAGTGAGTGGTGTAGTGAGGACAGCTTAAAAAAATATTAAAGACTTATTTCCAGGGAGAAATATTATTTGACCTACAAAACAAAAAGAAGAAGTTTCAATTAAAGAAAGAGAAGCAAGTGATGTATTTTTAAAAATGAATGGCAATATTTATAAAATAGAATTAGGTTCAGACTTAATATTTACTTTCCTTTTAATACTGGCTCCTAATAGAACTTGAAAACAGCTGGCTTTGTTGATGCGATGGTTCCATGTAAGACTGCATATGGCCTGAATCGTTAAACTTCCATTTTCATCAGATTTATGCTTGGGAAAACTAACTGTACCCTTACAGTAATTTATTATAGGCATCTCTTTGTTTGTCTTAGATAGATCGCAGGAATGGCAGGATGGGACGAGATGAAATAGGACCCCAATTACAGTTTAAAAGGCTTCCAAAATAGAGCAACATTCAACTGGATCTTTCATTACCACCATCTGCACTGTATATGTCATAGAGAGATTAATAAGCAAGCAGGACTCTGTTTGTTTCTATGTTTATAAGGAATTTAAGCCAAGACTGGCTTTTCCCATTCCTAAAGAATAGTGTAAAAGGGAGGCAGCCATTTTTCCTGGGCAATGGGGGCTTTTTCAAGGGTTTCCCAGAAGCTTTCTCTCCCTACAGACATGCCTTGCTGCAGATGGAATTTTACTAAATATAAAGGACTCATCATATTCTAATTCATAACTGAAATTTTCTAGTGATATTCTTGATATTTATACTGATACTTCTTGAAAATCAAGTATAATTCTGGCTCAAAATTCAGTGTTAAAAAGGGCTGTGGGTGGAGAAGGATTTGTGCTTGCTACTTCCCAGTGATAATTCAGTTTCTGAGTAACCAGTAGTTTGGATGAGGGCAGTTTCTGCCCTACTCTTCCTCTCTTCCCATTTTTTCTCATTTCAGTCCAGTCCATTCCAGTTCAATCCGGTCCAGATCAGTCTACTCCATGAACGCTTGGTCAAGTCTCTTGAAGAAGAACTTACTAAAAATGTATGGAATATGTCACTAATGAAAAGCAGAAAGGCTGCTTGTTTTCATCTCCAGATGACTATTTAGCAAGAGTGGCTTCATGAGCTAGTAACATTTGTTTGACCTGATCTTGCTCCAAATGTCTGAGTGTAAGACAGACTCCCAGATTAGTGTTTACAATACCTGTGACTACAGGTATGCTCTTGCCTGTCCACCGAATGGAGTGGTGCAGTCAGAGGTAGATTTTATAGATTCTCTTGTCCAAAGATGCCAAATAGTAGAAAGCTGAACAATGGAAACAGAGCCAGTGTCTGGCATACCAAATTCTGTGTTTAGGTGTCGGGATCTGAATGCCCGGTATTTGTGTGCATGAACATGACAGGAAAATGTAGGGAGAATCTCTCTGGGAGGGCACAGAGCAGAATGGAAACATGTGTTCCACTGGATGTCAATACGTCCCTCTGTAGCCATACATCCCATACCAGTTGTATGGTTACAAACTGCTAATCCAGTTTGTCCTAGTCAATCTTCTCAGTCATAGTGAAGGTGCAACTTAGGTGTCCCCAAAGTCTCTTGTTGTATTGGATTCTTACAACTGTAGTTGTTGAACATCTTCAGGTTAATACCCAATGATACATCGCCTATTTGATAGGCTTCATATAGTCTTTGAGTCTTTAAACTATTTACCAGACTAACAAGTCCTTTGTCATTCTCTTTAGCATTTGGATCTCCTTTTTGAAGGTATTTCTTTTATTTTTTGGCATTATTTTCTTTTTCTGTTCTTCCCTTGGAGCCTTCCCACATACCTGTCCTTGATCTCCTTCAAATTCATCTATCTTTTCATTAGTTGTTACTTGCAGTTATGTGTATCCCTTTTTAAAAGTTTTGATTTTTAGTTTTTAACAGTGTGTTTATACTTTTATCTGTGAGTGGGTTTCTGAACAAGGTTTCAGAGCCTTAGATGGGAGAGCATGACTTGGATCCCCTCAAACTGGAGGTACACGCAGCTGTGAGATCCTGATGTGATGCTTAAAATGGAACTTGAGTCCTCTGTGATAGTAGCAAGCAGTTTTAACCACTGAGCCCTCTTACTACCCCCCACAAGTTCATTCTATAAACGTCCTTCACATTTTAACAATTTTAATTCAAAATTACCTTAAAGTATTTGTCTTTTGTAAAAACACATGAAAACACTTGATTTTTAAAGGTCTAAAAGTGAATAAGTGTGGTGGGGATGTAGTTCTGGTAGTAGAAAGCTTGCCTACCATGAAAAAAGTCCCAAGTTCCATCCATAGTTATGGTGGTCACATCTATAATCCTAACATGGAAAGTAGAAATGAGAGGGTCAAATGTTAATAGTTCTCTTCAGCTACATAGCTAGTTTGAAGTCAGGCTTAGCTACATGTGACTCTGTATTAAGTTAAGTAATGAAGAAGTACAGGAGTTGAAATGAGGACCTCTCACTAAAATGTTCCTGCTGTTGACTTGACAACCTACTGCCCCCATGGACACTTGTGATGGCGTTTGTGAAATTTACTTTCAACATTGCTGCTCTTGCGAGCCTATACCCCAAGCTGGCCAATCAGTTTTTCTATTAATAAACTGAAATTGACACTCAAATACCTGAGGCCAGATTAGGGTATTGGCAAATGGCTCCTGAGACTGGGTCGTAGCTGATCACAGGCCCAATTCAGGCTTTTGTGGGACTGCTTAGTACTAAAAACCTCCCTCCAAGCATTTCTTGTCTTAACATGTTTTGTATTTTATTTTCTGTTAGTTGTAATCTTAAACCTGAACTAATAACACATAAGAGAAAAGAATGAACCTTGAACAAAGAGTACCACAATGAAAACAAGTAATTGGCACTCGTTGTGAGTGCACAGCTTGTTTCCAAAACTGATATCAAAATTCAACATGAAAACCATGCTGTGTAAATACTTTCAAACATTTCTTTTCTATTCTCAGTCCACCCCTGTAGCCAAGCATTGAATATCTTGGCTACTAGAGATGCAGACATGAAGAGAAATAGGAGTGGAAGATAGAGGGTGGAGGGAGAGGTAAGGAGGTAAGAAGAGAAAGAGATACAGAAAGGGACAGAGACTGGAGGGAGGTGAATACATTTGTGACATAAAGTTTGTGTGTGTGTGTATATATATGTATATATATATATATATGTATATGTATATATATATACATATATATGTATATATATGTGTATGTGTATATATATATGTGTGTGTGTGTGTGTGTGTGTGTGTGTGTGTGTGTGTGTGTGTTTGTGTGTGTTTGTGAATGATGAATGATGGCATCCTAAGGATATTTACTTTCCAGTACTCTTACAATATCACCTCCCAGTCTACCATGCTCTAAAAGTAAGTCTCTCATCCATGCACAGATGACAAGTTCCTGCCAGATTGTCACATGTCAGACTCTCATCTCCAGGATGAAATGTTCTATTGAATCTTTACCAAGCTTGGTACAAACTAGCTAACAATTCTACACTCTGATGTCACTACCAATCTCTGAATTTCAGTCTTGACAGGGACAAAGACTAGATGGCTTTTGGAGTCTGATGTTTCCCTTAAAATCCTTTGTTGATGGAAACCAGACTGAGGTGGTTTTAATGAAAATGGTCCCAATAGGCTCATATGTTTGAATGTTTGGTCTCTAGGTAATGGAACTATTTAAGAAGGTTTAGGAGGTGTGGCCTTGTTGGAAGAGATAAATCACTTGGGGGTGGGGATTTGGGTTGTAAAAGCCCATGACAGGTCTCCCTTTTTTTCTCTCTGTTGCCTATGAATCAGAATATAAAGTCCATAACTACTGCTCTAGTGTCATGTCTGTGTGCTCTCTGCCATGATGATCATGAACTAACTCTCAAAAACTATAATCAAGGCCCCAGTAAATGCTTTAAATATATTCTTTCATGAGAGTAGCCTTTGTTTTAGTATTGCTTCATAACAATATAACAATAATGTTCCTTGCTTCTATAGTGGTTGTGTTTTGCAGACATTTTTAATGGTTCTCTTAAGGAAAAGAATATTCTACATCACAGCTTGACTATGCTACTCTGGGGTTCAGGAAGGCTGCTGTGCTGGTATGCAGTGTCTATTCAATTCCCTACTTCAGAACAAAGAATATGAAGCAGATGTGTAGTCAAGTTGGAGTGTGACAAAAGTTTAATATTTGCTGCTTCCTTATGTGTAGAGCAAAATGAAACCAGATCTAAAAGAAAGAAGCCAGACTGAGAAAGACACATAGGCTGAGACTACAGTCAACTCCAGCTCCATACCTCGGCTAGAGTTTCACCCATTATTCCATTTACGTATGTGATACAGATGTTATTGAAGAATCCATGAATCATGTCTCACGTTTGGTCTGAACAGGTTTTGATCTGTTTGTGCCCCATGAAGACTTTTGAGGAACACCAAACACTTCTGCTTTATTCTCTGAGAAACACTAACAGAGAGAAGAGGTATATGTAATGTGACATTGAGTTCCATAGTTAATAATCAATACACAAATTCAAAGAGATAAATTACCATTTTCATAGTAATTGTCTACAGAAGAGTGACTTGGTTCTTAGTTAAGAAGATATGATACCACATACCTACCCTCAAGGCTCAGGGGATATCTGGGAAGAGGGGTTGAAGGACTGTAGGAACCAAAGGTTTGGAGGACTGGCGCAACACAGTGTCATTTGGATAAGGCAGGGCTTTGCATTCAACAACTCACAGTAGCTTCAGTTGTTTGCACACGGCCTAAAGAAGACCAAGCCAATCAGCATTCCAGCATGGAGTCTGGGAGGCTCAGGAGCTTTCCCTAACCCTGTTGAGGAACTATCACCAGTTGCTGGCTGCTGGTAGACAAAGCATCATTTTCTTTGGGAATGTTTCCACTAGGAGATTTCTTATGCACTGGCGGATAGGCCACATGTGCTTGGAATCACTAATCAAACTTAGTAGGTTACTACAAGGACAAACTGAAAGGACTTGAAGTTGGGCAGTAGTGTGGAGGAGGGAATCCAAGACATGGGTTGAATGTGATCAAAATATACTGTATATGAATGCGATTCTCAAGGAATAAATAAAAGAGTTACAAATGAAAATAACGGGATTATATGGAACTTTCCAATAAATATAAGATTGGTGAGAAAAATATGGATTGAAACCTGTGTATAAAATTGTCATAGATTGAGTTAACATCGTCAAACGCAAAAGGGGGAAGAAAGCTTGCTTTCCCCCTCAAAAACTGAATGTTAAGGAAGTTTTACTGTTTGATGTGTCAGAATGCTGCAGAGTTGTATTTACATTCTTCTGGTACCATCCTTAAGCACGGGGTTTCCTAGCTATTTCTAAAAGGAGATTTAGAAAGTCTTCCTCACTCTCACTTTTGATTTTTTTGAGGCTGAAGCTCTAGCAGTTTCTCAGACTGAAAAGTTGTTAGTCAATGTATCATATCACATGAATATAAACAAATTGAAAAGACTTCCAAATTTCAGTATCTGTGCACCCATCACCTGGGAAACAGAAAGAGACAGAGATGCACAATGAACAAGAACTATAGCAGGAAATGATGGTGTCAATACATAAGAAAGTGGGGAAGGAATTGAGACTCAGTGCTTGAATTATGCAAAGCAATGGAACAGAACAGCATTCATGGGACCAAGAAGGAAACTGTCAGGAGAGGAACACTAGTTATAGCTCACGCAGATGAACCGCACATTTATACCGTCTCTGTTCCAGATTTTATCAGGTATTATCTAAGTAATGTTCTCTCCTTCTTTAGGCTATTATTCCTATTGCTATTGCTCAGCTCATGGTGTGGAAATATTTCTTAATCCCAGCATGATTAGGGAATATAATATCAGTTGGAAATGTAGCCTTACCTGCTTCTTAGATGGGTCCTGTGTACCTATCAGGCACTTCTCTTCCTCTTCCTCTCATTGTCTCTCTCCCTTGCTCCATCACTCAATATTAATTTTCCCTTTATGACAATTCCAGAAATTTCACTGGAACTAAGACCTCTCTGTCATTTCCCAACACTGACCTGGGTATAATTCACCAGTCTCATTGTGGTTGAGTCAACTGTGAGCACATTTAATAAATCTCTCTTGCAGAAATGATGACAGAGGGCTATTCCAACACTTAAGAAAGCAGAGCCAACGAACAGAAGGAAAAGCTAGGACCTGGCTGAACCTTGAACCTAACCACATGAATACTAGTCTTGGTAAGACTTGAAATTCGTTTCTTTGTCTGTATTCTGCTTATATAAGGTACATTTCTTTTCTTTCTTTCTTTATTCCCCTAGTTTGATTGTTTTTTATTAAAAGACATTCATTGTTTTATGTGTTCCCCATTGTTACTGCCATTTCCTCCTGTCTCATCTTCTCCAGGACCTGGCCAGGCTAACAGCCAGAGAATTCTTTAAAAACTCATGGGAGAACTTTTCCACAAACCAAGTTATTTTTGTCTCCATTAATAGAATACTAACAAATTGAACACAAACAAATGTAGCTTGATTGACTTACTAGAGAGCCCTTTACCACCTTAATGATTTTTGGCTCAGGCATGATCCCTAATTTTTAGCCAAATTGGCTCTAGTTATTTCAGAAGAATTTGAAAAATTGGAAAAAACAAAGTGTGCACATGAAATACTATGTACATAAGAGGTAATTTGAGGTTGTTTCCCACTTAGTTATTAAGCAGTAGCCTGTCTTAGCACATGCATAGCATACCAGGCTGGGCCACATGCTCTTTCTCATGGTCACCTGCTCTCTACATCCAAGGGAGCTGAACTGGTGGGGTATGACTGCACAGAACTCCAATGGGGAGGTGGGGGGTGCATTATTGGGCACTCAGTTTCTCTTATTTTCTGAGAGTTCTTCATTGTGTTTTTATTGACTCTCCTTAACCCATTCCTTCTGCCATATGTTAACTAAAGGAAATTTAAAGACAATCCATTATAATCCTTCACCTTATACGTTTAATATCATTATTCAAAAATTCATATCAAGCTGTCTAGGTTTCTAGGATTTCAAATCCTTTAGAATTGTAGAAAGTTAATATTTGGAACAACTTTATGACAATAGAATTGACAGTCTTGCTAAGGTTAGTAAGAACATAAATGACTGTTTGGAAAATCTTGGACCAGATGTGCTAAATTGTTTGCTGACATAGACAAACCAGGCTTGGAACGCCCTTTCCAGGTCTATATGTTCTTACACTTAATTTTATACGTAAATGAGGGTTCACATTAGATTAAATGCAATATTTCCCTATATCCTCCTTGATTTAAAAACATATGTCTTTAATTTTGAAATGAATTAAAAAGTAAATACCTAACACTGGAGGATGGTATTCTGGACTAAAAAGGTGATTTTCCACCATAGAACTTACAAGTTGTTTTATTCAATATTATCACATTTACTCCTCTCATTTTACCAAACACTTTTCAAATACAATAAAAGTTAATATTGTCTTCAGCTTTGAAAACTTCCCAAATCCTTAATTTCTAGAAATTTCTATACTGTCTTTATTAGCTTTTTTTAAAATTATAAAACACCTCTTATATAAAATAGTTTGTTTGTTACCTTTGTGAATTCAAGGCAACCAGTAAAAGCACTGAATGCAATGAAAATCACCAAGAAGCGCCATTATATGTTCTCTTAACTGAAGTCATTAATTTTTTTCTGAACAGACTTGACTGCCTGTCAGACCTCTATGAATGGGGTCAGCCATCTTAATATTGACCTGGCTGATAATCCTACTTCTACAGACATAGTCTTATACTTATCAGGAGTCTTTACACTGTCTCTCAAACCTAGTCAGAACCCTTTTGAAAATTTCCTCGTCCTCTGTGACAAATCCAAGAAGTAGAAATTAAGATGGATATCTTCTAGTTGTTCCCCTTAGCCCAATCCCACCATCTGTGTTCTAGCAGAGAACATGAGTCTCAGTGGGTTAAAAGAAAAGCATGGTTTGTAAAACTGGTTTCTTTCTCTAGACATAGAGGCCTGGTATATTTTATAATCATGTCTGAGATGTGGCAGTATGAATAATGGTCTTCTGTTTGCCCTCTGCTTGCTTTCTCTGACAATGTTAATGACCTTGAAGTATGTAGGTGTCCAGAGATGACAAATGAGAGGCTGTGCTGTCATAGTACACATGTTGAGGGCACTAGATCATTTTCAGATACATCTGCTAATACATATGCTGGCCTATTTGAATGTTTGCATTTAAATGTGTTTCATGTCTGGTAGCAGATGTATTGTCTGAGAACCAGTGCTCAAAGCAAGGTCAACTATTGCATTCAAGCTGTGACCTCTTTCTAGTCATCTCTATCCCTTTCTGCGCTGCCACAAATCTTCATCTCCATCCTTACTATGTTACTCCACATCTACATCCCTATCCCTGTCTGTGTTACTCCACATCAAACAAGGAGCAACACATTCTTGTGATTCCATAAATGTCTTTCTCCAAAAGGTTTTATAACAATTGAAAACAGTGATTCTTACATTTCTTTTAGAAATTAATAACATGTTTTAAGTATTTTAAGATAGTCTATGTTTAAATTTAATGTCCAGTCACATTGATCAACAGCCTGCATCTCCTACTCTAAGTGCAAATGAAGCGCTCTCTCTTCCTTCCATTTTCTCCTGCACTCTGTCTATTCTTCCATCTCTTCCTTTCCATTTTTTCTTCTTACTCTGTTTCAGGTATGTTCCCTAGATTTCAGTATTTGAATTAACACAGTTGATTGTACATAAAAGGAACTAAGAATGTGTTCAGGAGGTGTCACACCATGTGTACATGAAGGACGGAGTCAGTCACGTTGGGCACATACATCTTTTCCACTGTTCAGAAAGTGCATTCTGCTTATCTAACCTTTCTACAATGACATTTGTCTTCAGCTTTTCCCCGAAAGTGAATGATTCGAACATTTATTTACATATATTTTTTCACTGAACCCTCATTCATTTTAGTTCTTAAAAATAAGACATGTTCTTAATAAATGGTAACATATAATTAAGAATCACTATGGAATCCATTACCTTTTAGATAAAGTTACCACATTTCCTAGGTACAATAAAGGTTATTTTTAATATTTGTTTATTTTTATTCTGTGTATATGATTATATTTTCCAAGTATATGTCTGTGCCCCACGTGCATGCTGTGTGTTTTTGAAAGCCAAAAGACAGTATTAAATACCCTGGGACTGTGGGGCTTCATGTGATTGCTGGGAACTGAACCCAGGGTCACTGGAAGAGCAGCCAGTGCTCTTAACCTCAGAACCACATCTTCAGCATCTAGTATGAAGAAGTCTTTCTGCAGAGGACAGGGGTGAGGTCATACATATTTCATATTTTTGTAAATATTATGCATTTCCTCTTTGAGGATACTTCACATCTCATAAGATTTTATTTTCACAAGTTAAAAATCTGTTTTTCATAATATATTTATTGTACCCACTCTTATACCTAGACTAATATGTTTAACCTTTAAAGTCACATACTTCATGCTTCAATTTCCTTTCTTTCCATATTTATAAACCTTGGTAAAAAAAAAATAAACTGGAATAAGAAGTACAGTCCTAATGAGGAGGCTGCTGTGTGTCTTTTACACATACAAAATTGAAAGTTTACATATTTATAAAGTCAAAGACAAAAGATATGAACAGCACGGGAAAACTCTCCTATTTCCCCATAGAAGGTAACTTAAAGTATCTGGATTTATAATTTCTGGCATATTGGCTATAATTATTCATAATGATTGTGTGCACAGCATATGTTTAATAATTTAAGTTAATGAAAAGTAGCTGCTATGTAATGGCAATGCCCACCTCTAATTCCAGTCCCCTGGCCATGAAGGAAAGGGCAAAGGTCAAGGTGAGTCTTTGGCTGCACAGCCAGTTAGATGTAGCCTGAGCTATATGGGGCTCTGTGTGTGTGTGTGTGTGTGTGTGTGTGTGTGTGTGTGTGTGTGTGTATGTGTTGAGAGAAAGAGGGTAGAGAGAGCAAGGAGAGACAGAGATATAGATAGATAGGTAGATAGATAGATAGATAGATAGAACTTAGAGAAAGAATTGACAACTAGTCTCACAGGGAGAAAAGGACCATTGTTAATAATAACAAATAAGAAACTAGAAGACAAATAGTGCCCTAAATGAATGAAATGCAAATGTTTCTAACATCTGCACAAAATGACAAAACATAAGAGAATAAAACCCTTTGCCTCTTACCTGGAGTGGCACACATTCATACATTACTTTCTTCAGTTTTAAATATCAAGAGTAAAACATCTACTGAGCTTTTCCTACACAAAAGATCACATGTGTTCTTTGAAAGATGACCAAGATGCTTCTCTTGGGTAAAATAAATATTAGCATGACCCAGAGTAAATATTCTGAGCACGCTTTGTTCACACTACCTCAGTGTTTGCAAGTGAAAGGAGGAAAATCCCTCCTAAATAATTTGAAAGTTACCAAAATAAAATATAAAAAATAATCTATGAATGAGCAGTCATTGGTTTCTCTTGAGGCTCCTGAGCAGGCTAAGACACTGCTTGGATGCACCCTATGAGGACTGGACTCCGAGTGGAGCAGATCAGAGCCAAGCTTGGCCTTGCTTTCTGATGTAGAAGGATACATTACACTTGTAGATGTTGGATCAGTCTATACTGAGTGGGAGATGGTGGTCACTGTGTTCTAGAATGTTACTGTACTGTTAAATTATATCCATAGATATCTGCCTTAAAATCTTCTGTCAGTGACAGAAGCTTTGTTTCCTAGGAATACCGTTTACTTAGACATTATTTTAGAAGAGACATTGAATAAGGAAGTTAATTAGAAAATAGCGCAGAGATTCTGCCATCCTGGGTCAAGGTGTGTTCTCTAATCCTTTCAGGTCCCATTTGTCTTTGCAAGAATTAAAGTACTAGAATATTGTTTTATTTATAATCCTCAACAATATACCAATGCACAGTAAACATTGTAAAAATAACTCAAGTATCACATGATGGAGGCAATGGAAATCCACCTTAAAGCTTCACTGGATAAGAAAGAAGAACTTGAAAAGAACACAGATTCACTTTATTTATTTAAAAACAACAGCAACAAAAACCAACAAGATGTAGAAAGTATTCTTAGCTCCTCCAGCACCATGTCTGCCTGCATGCTGCCATGCTTCCCACCATGATGATAGTGGACAGAACCTCTGAAAGAGTAAGGCACCCCCATTAAATATTTGCCTTTATAAGAGATGCCTTGTTCATGGTGTCTCTTCATGGGACTGAAACCCTAATTAAGAAAGCTACATAATGAAAATCAATGCCTTGTTAATGTAATTTGCTTTCATATGTTCCCTTATTGTTATGTATCTCATTTAACATATACTTTCACTGAGCTCCATTTTAATGGACAGAGTAATCTACATATTTACTAAAAAGTACGTACAAACAACTCTGACAACCATTCTCCTGCCTCCTTAACTAGTCTCTAGCGTGCCTTTATTGTGGAATTAAACCAATGACTTCAGATTGGGAACATCCTATTCCCTTGTAGACTTGGTGATTTCCCCACATGAAGTGAAATACTGAGTGCTCTGAAGAGAATTAATTTCAAACATTTGTAGTCTTCCTAAATAAGCGTTCTACTTTTGCTTTTTAATATTACAACCATTTATTTTCATGCTCTCTGCTTCTTGGTAACATAGTGGTCCAACTTGTTTTCTTTCTCTACTTGGCTTCCAGCTGACTTCATTTTTTCTTTCTCTTTCCAACCATTTCTGTGCTGAGCTTTGTCTGAGGGAATACTTGTCAGATTCCTCAACAAAGGCACACACTCACATCCAACTCCGTGGTTTGGGCTTTGTCTCTTTTCACACACAATTTTTCCATCTTACTAGGTATTTTACAAAACCCTTCTCTTCTGGAGCTTTTTAAATAGCCACGTTTTCTCTGTGGTGGAAAAGAGTAGTTTATTGGGAAGTAGACTGAGAAGGCAAAACATGGGTCAAATATTAGATCTTATGCATTTCTTTAGTAATGTTCTACCTGGGGAAACAAAAAGCAAAAACATTTTGAAAGTAATGAGCTATAAAGTTATAAGTCATCTGTGGCTCATCACAGGAGCCATCTTTTGGTATGCAGGTGTTTTCTTTTAGGACCGCTTCTTTTCTTTTTGACACCCCTTTCTTCCTGCAGTCCCACTCATCCCTGTCACTACCTCATTGTTACCTTTCTCCGGAGAGAAGCTGTTGAAACACCAAGACACAGATTGCTGTTCATTCCACAACTTCATGAAGAAAATGTGATTTTGGAAGCATGAATGTGAAACTTAGTGAGGAAAGTGGTTACATGGCTATGAGAGGAGACAATAGCTTCAAACAGTGCCTCATACAAAGTGACAGTGAGATACTAGACAGTCTGTGCTATCCCATATACCCACAGTGCAGCAGGTTCAACATGTTTCACAAAATACAATCAGATTAGTCCATAGTTGCCAATTGCAGCCACTAATAGATGTTTTTAAAAAATATCTAATATGTATTTATTTTTTGTGTAAAACATTCAGTGAGGGGAGGAAGAGTGTGAAAGTTGTCTTGGAGTGGAGACATGAGAGAGAGATAGAGGCAGAGATCCAGAGAGAGGGTCAAAGAGAATGAACAATACAGGAATGAGAGAGAGAGAGAGAGACAGACAGACAGACAGACAGACAGAGAAAGGGGGACAGAGGGAGTGAGAGAGAACTGGGAATAACTACTTCATCTCAAAGATTTCTTGAGGTGTTCAGAAATTATCAGTAAATTTAGGAGTTGGGGAAGGTAGGGCACAATACAGTGCCTAACTTTGCTGTACTCAGAAATTCCAAGTTGTAGATTCCAGCTGTCACTCTGATCTTTTACTTTTAAAGATGCTAAAGTACAAGAAAAGTTAACTGTCACCTGGGAAGGCAGGGTCTCCTGAGGAACTCGGATTGGAATTGGATCACTGAGTGAGGTAGGTATATACAGAAAACATTGTGGAGCGACTGGGAAGCCTGTTGTTTGGCTTTCCTGGGGCCATTCATTGCCCGCTTCTTCATTTGGCCAGAATTTTAAACAATAGACTCAAATATTGGAGTTTCAGAGAACCTCAATTTAGATAACCTAGGAGCTATGTCATGTGGGGCTTACTTGAATGTGGGTGGTCTGAGGGGTCATTTGACCTCCTGAGAGGCCAGCAAAGGAAAACAGAGCCTGAAGCCTTCATCCTGGGCCTGCTTACACAACTGCATTGTGACCTAAGAATTTGCAGCACTCTGGTAATGGAACATTTCTCCCATTTTGGCCCCAGGCTCCTGGCTCTTACTAAGAAGTAATTCTATGTAACACACTTAATGATACAGCTAATGTGGCTCATATACTCTGATGCTTTAAAGGAAGCAATCATCTTTCACCTCCTTGATGGATTCACAGGTCAGCTCTGCCAGATACGTAGCTTAATTAGTGTTTGCATTTCGATAATAGTAATCGCGCAGATTTGAGGAAAATAATGTGGATTTTATAATCCCAGAATAAATAACTCTACAGATCACTCTTTTATCATTGGCTTGGTATTGATTTTTGAGATGATTTATTTGCATTTCTATTGATTATTGATGTTATAAAATTTGTGAGTCTGTTCCCATACACTCCTTTTGGAGGCTGTCCCCTGGTTTGAATGCAGTAGAATGTGAATCATTTGTCATCTCACAAAAGAATACTAGCAGGATTTCTTTATAATATGATTACATTTTGATATGAATATAGTCTAAAATAAATGACCAAGGTTAATAAATATCTTTTGTGTAAAAACAGTGCCCAGTGCTTGTGCTGAGGACATCAGTAAAAAATGCACTTCATTTTCAAACTCCTAAACTTTGTCCAGACTAGCTTTAAAGAAGCAAAATCATTCTTTAATGAAAGTATGTATGCTAGTGAGAAGACAGTTTAAAATATTGATAATTCTAGCAACGATGATGCATTCTTAGATATTTAGATAATATTTATAATTCTGGCTTTAAGTGGATAGGGAGTTGAATAAATATGGGTCTAAGGGAAGGGAGAAAGGAGATTGGGGGTATGTGGGATACTGTGGTCCAAGAAATTATAACTTATACGAGGATGTCCTTGTGAAACTCGGTGGCATTATGACAATAAACACACAACAGTTAATAAATAACTGAATTACATAAATATATATGGATGACTTGCTTCTCACTTGTTAAAACTTTTATGCCCAGCTTTCCTAAGATTTTCAGGCTCTTGACCATTATATAACTGTTGAGCAAGCCGTAGGCTTGTGGGTGAGAACCAATGTGAAAAGGCTGTACTAAATTTTCTACTTGGCTTTGACCCATCTTCCTGACATGAAGAAAGCCTGTCTCCCTCTTTCTACTTGCTATCTCTTTCACCAATGTTACACCTACTTTTGATGTTAGGGACAAATGACTTATCTTCCTCACTCAGGCCACACCCCAGTAGCTTCTCTCTAAGATCACTAGCAGGGAGCAGGGTCTGACCTGCAGCTTCACAAAGAGCTGTGTCCCTCCAAAAAGGACCCTAGAGCCCGTCCCCTTTCCTGTTTGTTACGAGCCACCTTCTTAACCAGTGTCTTCCTTCCTCCATAAATCCAAACTCACTGACTTGACCATGCAGCTGGAAGTTTTGCACAGGGCTCCCCAGACAGGAAGTCTTAAAGGATCAGAAAAACCCTTTGCACTTCGAACTCGAGGGCTTGCTGCAAAGTCCCCACTATGGCACTCTGTGGCAATGGCACTTACTCTCTTGATATGACTTGTCTGAAGGACACTTATCACTGCTTCCTTTCTATTGAGTCACAGGCATCAATAATTTTATCTGACAGTTGTGGAAAAGCACATGTACATAGTAATGACTCCAGAGAATGGCAGAGAAAGGACCAAGGAAATTTACTCACACAGTAACTTTCCACAGTTCCTATGGTTTATAAATAAGTAAATACATACATACATAGATGCATGCATGCAGACATACATGCATGCTTACATACATACTTATATACATAAATACATAAACCCTTGATGGACAATGTTTGTTCACAGGAAAAACAATCAACATTTTTATAGCACACACAGAGTCCATCAGTCAGTCCACATTCGCCCATCAATCTTCAGTACTTCCGTAAGTGAAAAATATTAGGATTTGAAAACACACTTCAGAATTCCAAATCCTTAGCCAATATCTAGGCTGTGACCCAACCATATAACACTTAAAATCAAGCTTTGGGCTGTGGAGTAACTTCTACTGTGTGCAAAGTTGTCTTTCCTACCAAGAAAGCAACTTCTAACATCACGTGGGATCAAATGATCTGTGTCATTAGGGGCTATTTCAGTGGCACACACAGCGTGTTACTGCTCTGGGCTTCAGCTAAAATGACAAGAAATGAGGTTGGTGGCTCAAGGGTGAAACAGTGAGGCAGGAAGGGGAAATTGGATGCAAAGTCACCTTTGTTGTTGAAAGATCTTCAGCACCAAACACGATGGATGCCAAGCTCATTCCAGAGGAGCTGGAGTCAGACTGTGCCACTCAGAGGATGCTCCTTAGAGAGGGGAGAGCCACTTGCCATAATTGCTTAAGTGATTAAGTCTACCTCCAAGAAAGTTAACGAAGCTGTGGCACAGGCAAGAGCAGCTCCTCTGATAGCACGAGGAAAGAAGGGTGGGCGGGCTTCTCAGGGAAGCCAGTGAGTTTGCTTCCAGGAAGAGCTTCAAGCCTTAGTAAGTTAGCATTCCCTTTATTCCATCTCTCTTCCTCTGTACTCCAGCTCTATTATTTTTTTTCCTTTATTTTTTTTCTTTCCATTTTTTATTAGGTATTTAGCTCATTTACATTTCCAATGCTATACCAAAAGTCCCCCATACCCACCCACCCCCACTCCCCTACCCGCCCACTCCCCCTTTTTGGCCCTGGCTTTCCCCTGTTCTGGGGCATATAAAGTTTGTGTGTCCAATGGGCCTCTCTTTCCAGTGATGGCCGACTAGGCCATCTTTTGATACATATGCAGCTAGAGTCAAGAGCTCCGGGGTACTGGTTAGTTCATAATGTTGATCCACCTATAGGGTTGCAGATCCCTTTAGCTCCTTGGGTACTTTCTCTAGCTCCTCCATTGGGAGCCCTGTGATCCATCCATTAGCTGACTGTGGGCATCCACTTCTGTGTTTGCTAGGCCCCGGCATAGTCTCACAAGAGACAGCTACATCTGGGTCCTTTCGATAAAATCTTGCTAGTGTATGCAATGGTGTCAGCCATTGGATGCTGATTATGGGGTGGATCCCTGGATAAGGCAGTCTCTACATGGTCCATCCTTTCATCTCAGCTCCAAACTTTGTCTCTGTACCTCCTTCCAAGGGTGTTTTGTTCCCACTTCTAAGGAGGGGCATAGTGTCCACACTTCAGTCTTCATTTTTCTTGAGTTTCATGTGTTTAGGAAATTGTATCTTATATCTTGGGTATCCTAGGTTTTGGGCTAATATCCACTTATCAGTAAGTACATATTGTGTGAATTTCTTTGTGAATGTGTTACCTCACTCAGGATGATGCCCTCCAGGTCCATCCATTTGGCTAGGAATTTCATAAATTCATTCTTTTTAATAGCTGAGTAGTACTCCATTGTGTAGATGTACCACATTTTCTGTATCCATTCCTCTGTTGAGGGACATCTGGGTTCTTTCCAGCTTCTGGCTATTATAAATAAGGCTGCTATGAACATAGTGGAGCATGTGTCCTTCTTACCAGTTGGGGCATCTTCTGGATATATGCCCAGGAGAGGTATTGCTGGATCCTCCGGTAGTACTATGTCCAATTTTCTGAGGAACCGCCAGACGGATTTCCAGAGTGGTTGTACAAGCCTGCAATCCCACCAACAATGGAGGAGTGTTCCTCTTTCTCCACATCCTCGCCAGCATCTGCTGTCACCTGAATTTTTGATCTTAGACATTCTGACTGGTGTGAGGTGGAATCTCAGGGTTGTTTTGATTTGCACTTTCCTGATGATTAAGGATGTTGAACATTTTTTCAGGTGCTTCTCTGCCATTCGGTATTCCTCAGGTGAGAATTCTTTGTTCAGTTCTGAGCCCCATTTTTTAATGGGGTTGTTTGATTTTCTGAAGTCCACCTTCTTGAGTTCTTTATATATGTTGGATATTAGTCCCCTATCTGATTTAGGATAGGTAAAGATCCTTTCCCAATCTGTTGGTGGTCTCTTTGTCTTATTGACGGTGTCTTTTGCCTTGCAGAAACTTTGGAGTTTCATTAGGTCCCATTTGTCAATTCTCGATCTTACAGCACAAGCCATTGCTGTTCTGTTCAGGAATTTTTCCCCTGTGCCCATATCTTCAAGGCTTTTCCCCACTTTCTCCTCTATAAGTTTCAGTGTCTCTGGTTTTATGTGAAGTTCTTTGATCCATTTAGATTTGACCTTAGTACAGGGAGATAAGTATGGATCGATTCGCATTCTTCTACATGATAACAACCAGTTGTGCCAGCACCAATTGTTGAAAATGCTGTCTTTCTTCCACTGGATGGTTTTAGCTCCCTTGTCGAAGATCAAGTGACCATAGGTGTGTGGGTTCATTTCTGGGTCTTCAATTCTATTCCATTGGTCTACTTGTCTGTCTCTATACCAGTACCATGCAGTTTTTACCACAATTGCTCTGTAGTAAAGCTTTAGGTCAGGCATGGTGATTCCACCAGAGGTTCTTTTATCCTTGAGAAGAGTTTTTGCTATCCTAGGTTTTTTGTTATTCCAGATGAATTTGCAAATTGCTCCTTCTAATTCGTTGAAGAATTGAGTTGGAATTTTGATGGGGATTGCATTGAATCTGTAGATTGCTTTTGGCAAGATAGCCATTTTTACAATATTGATCCTGCCAATCCATGAGCATGGGAGATCTTTCCATCTTCTGAGATCTTCTTTAATTTCTTTCTTCAGAGACTTGAAGTTTTTATCATACAGATCTTTCACTTCCTTAGTTAGAGTCACTCCGAGATATTTTATATTATTTGTGACTATTGAGAAGGGTGTTGTTTCCCTAATTTCTTTCTCAGCCTGTTTATTCTTTGTGTAGAGAAAGGCCATTGACTTGTTTGAGTTAATTTTATATCCAGCTACTTCACCGAAGCTGTTTATCAGGTTTAGGAGTTCTCTGGTAGAATTTTTAGGGTCACTATCATATCATCTGCAAAAAGTGATATTTTGACTTCCTCCTTTCCAATTTGTATCGCCTTGATCTCCTTTTGTTGTCGAATTGCTCTGGCTAATACTTCAAGTACTATGTTGAAAAGGTAGGGAGAAAGTGGGCAGCCTTGTCTAGTCCCTGATTTTAGTGGGATTGCTTCCAGCTTCTCTCCATTTACTTTGATGTTGGCTACTGGTTTGCTGTAGATTGCTTTTATCATGTTTAGGTATGGGCCTTGAATTCCTGATCTTTCCAGAACTTTTATCATGAATGGGTGTTGGATCTTGTCAAATGATTTTTCTGCATCTAACGAGATGATCATGTGGTTTTTGTCTTTGAGTTTGTTTATATAGTGGATTACATTGATGGATTTTCGTATATTAAACCATCCCTGCATCCCTGGAATAAAACCTACTTGGTCAGGATGGATGATTGCTTTAATGTGTTCTTGGATTCGGTTAGCGAGAATTTTATTGAGGATTTTTGCATTGATATTCATAAGAGAAATTGGTCTGAAGTTCTCTATCTTTGTTGGATCTTTCTGTGGTTTAGGTATCAGAGTAATAGTAGCTTCATAAAATGAGTTGGGTAGAGTACTTTCTACTTCTATCTTGTGAAAAAGTTTGTGCAGAACTGGAATTAGATCTTCTTTGAAGGTCTGATAGAACTCTGCACTAAACCCGTCTGGTCCTGGGCTTTTTTTGGCTGGGAGACTATTTATAACTGCTTCTATTTCTTTAGGGGATATGGGACTGTTTAGAAGGTCAACTTGATCCTGATTCAACTTTGGTACCTGGTATCTGTCCAGAAATTTGTCCATTTTGTCCAGGTTTTCCAGTTTTGTTGAGTATAGCCTTTTGTAGAAGGATCTGATGGTGTTTTGGATTTCTTCAGGATCTGTTGTTATGTCTCCCTTTTCAGTTCTGATTTTGTTAATTAGGATTTTGTCTCTGTGCCCTCTAGTGAGTCTAGCTAAGGGTTTATCTATCTTGTTGATTTTCTCAAAGAACCAACTCCTCCTTTGGTTAATTCTTTGAATAGTTCTTCTTGTTTCCACTTGGTTGATTTCACCCCTGAGTTTGATTATTTCCTGCCGTCTACTCCTCTTGGGTGAATTTGCTTCCTTTTTTTCTAGAGCTTTTAGATGTGTTGTCAAGCTGCTAGTATGTGCTCTCTCCCGTTTCTTCATGGAGGCACTCAGAGCTATGAGTTTCCCTCTTAGAAATGCTTTCATTGTGTCCCAAAGGTTTGGGTACGTTGTGGCTTCGTTTTCATTAAACTCTAAAAAGTCTTTAATTTCTTTCTTTATTCCTTCCTTGACCAAGGTATCATTGAGAAGAGTGTTGTTCAGTTTCCACGTGAGTGTTGGCTTTCTGTTATTTTTTTTTGTTATTGAAGATCAGCCTTAGTGCATGGTGATCTGATAGGATACATGGGACAATTTCAATATTTTTGAATCTGTTGAGGCCTGTTTTGAGACCTATTATGTGGTCAATTTTGGAGAAGGTACCATGAGGTGCTGAGAAGAAGGTATATCCTTTTGTTTTAGGATAAAATGTTCTGTAGATATCTGTCAGATCCATTTGTTTCATCACTTCTGTTAGTTTCAGTGTGTCCCTGTTTAGTTTCTGTTTCCATGATCTGTCCATTGGTGAAAGTGGTGTGTTGAAGTCTCCCACTATTATTGTGTGAGGTGCAATGTGTGCTTTGCGCTTTACTAAAGTGTCTTTAATGAATGTGGCTGCCCTTGTATTTGGAGCATAGATATTCAGAATTGAGAGTTCCTCTTGGAGGATTTTACCTTTGATGAGAACGAAGTGCCCCTCCTTGTCTTTTTTGATGACTTTGGGTTGGAAGTCAATCTTATCAGATATTAGAATGGCTACTCCAGCTTGTTTCTTCATACCATTTGCTTGGAAAATTGTTTTCCAGCCTTTTATTCTGAGGTAGTTTCTATCTTTTTCTCTGAGATGTGTCTCCTGTAAACAGCAAAATGTTGGGTCTTGATTGTGTAGCCAGTTTGTTAGTCTATGTCTTTTTATTGGGGAATTGAGACCATTGATGTTAAGAGATATTAAGGAAAAGTAATTGTTGCTTCCTGTTATTTTTGTTGTTAAATTTGGCATTCTGTTCTTGTGGCTGTCTTCTTTTAGGTTTGTTGAGGGATTACCTTCTTGTTTTTTCTAGGGCATTGTTCCCGTTCTTGTATTTTTTTTTTTCTGCTATTAACCTTTGAAGGGCTGGATTCGTGGAGAGATAATGTGTGAATTTGGTTTTGTCGTGGAATACTTTGGTTTCTCCATCTATGGTAATTGAGAGTTTGGCTAGGTATAGTAGCCTGGGCTGGAATTTGTGTTCTCTTAGTGTCTGTATAACATCTGTCCAGGCTCTTCTGGCTTTCATAGTCTCTGGTGAAAAATCTGGTGTAATTCTGATAGGCTTGCCTTTGTATGTTACTTGACCTTTTTCCCTTACTGCTTTTAATATTCTATCTTTATTTAGTGCATTTGTTGTTCTGATTATTATGTGTCGGGAGGAATTTCTTTTCTGGTCCAGTCTATTTGGAGTTCTGTAGGCTTCTTGTATGTTCATAGGTATCTCTTTCTTTATATTTGGGAAGTTTTCTTCAATAATTTTGTTGAAGATGTTTGCTGGTCCTTTGAGTTGAAAATCTTCATTCTCATCCACTCCTATTATCCGTAGGTTTGGTCTTCTCATTGTGTCTTGGATTTCCTGGATATTTTGAGTTAGGATCTTTTTTCATTTTCCATTTTCTTTGATTGTTGTGCGGATGTTCTCTATGGAATCTTCTGCACCTGAGATTCTCTCTTCCATCTCTTGTATTCTGTTGCTGATGCTCCCATCTATGGTTCCAGATTTCTTTCCTAGGGTTTCTATCTCCAGTGTTGCCTCACTTTGAGTTTTCTTTATTGTTTCTACTTCCCTTTTTAGGTCTAGTATGGTTTTGTTCATTTCCATCACCTGTTTGTATGTTTTTTCCTCTTTTTCTGTAAGGACTTCTACCTGTTTGTTTGTGTTTTCCTGTTTTTCTTTAAGGACTTGTAACTCTTTAGCAGTGTTCTCCTGTATTTCTTTAAGTGATTTATTAAAGTCCTTCTTGATGTCCTCTACCATCATCATGAGATATGCTTTTAAATCTAGGTCTAGGTTTTCGGGTGTGTAGGGGTGCCCTGGACTGGGCGAAGTGGGAGTGCTGGGTTCTGATGATGGTGAGTGGTCTTGGTTCCTGTTAGTAGGATTCCTACGTTTACCTTTCGCCATCTGGTAATCTCTGGAGTTAGTAGTTATAGTTGACTCTGTTTAGAGATTGTTCTTCTGGTGATTCTGTTACCGTCTCTCAGCAGACCTGGGAGACAGATTCTCTCCTCTGAGTTTCAGTGCTCAGAGCACTCTCTGCTGGCAAGCTCTCTTACAGGGAAGGTGCGCAGATATCTTGTTTTTGGACCTCCTCCTGGTCGAAGAAGAAGGCCCAAAACAGGGCCTCTCTCAGAAGCTGTGTTGCTTTGGCAGTTCCCAGAAGCTGTCAGCTTCTGTGGTGCAGACTCTCACCTGTGCAGACTAAATTCCTAAGTTCCAGGGAGTCCTGGAACCAAGATGGCGACCGCTGCTCCTGAGGCTGAGGCCGCCTCCCAAGCCAGGCGGACACCTGTCCTCTGGTCCGGATGGTGGCCGGCTGTCTGCAGCCTGCATAGGGTACTGCCTCAGTGGCTCTGTGCTTCCGCCTGTCCCAGAAGCTGTCCGGTTCTCTGGCGCACCCTCTAACCTGTTCAGACTAATTTCCTAAGTTCTGCTGAGTCCCGGAACCAAGATGGCGACCGCTGCTGCTGAGGCTGAGGCCCCTCCAGCTCTATTCTAACTGCCCCCCAGGACTGGGGAAAATGAAGTAGTTATCTCTAAAACCCCAAACTGCTAATCTAATTTTCCTGAGGATAATAAAAGTCAGATTCTTCCTATATCTCAACATTTTTATTTCTACACTTACTTTTATATCACATGATTTATTCATTGTGAGGTTTATTATATTAACATGAAAATTACTCATAAATTCTAAGTAAAGAATTGGTTTATAACGTTGACTTTGGTAAGAGACTACAGTGATTTTATATAATGTAACCAAAGTGATACCATTTTCAGTTTGGTCTGTTCAAACATTTGTGTCTAACCTACTTCATGGACTTGCTGTTTCTTGGTCTCAATTCTCCTGAGGCTACCATGAGTTTTGGGTACAAGGCTCAGGTTGGCCAGAATACTGTCTTCCCTAGTTCTCAAGTAAGAATAGTGCCCATGGCTGGCCAGTTTGCACGAGAGTGGTGAACTAGAAGTAGTTCTGAGCCTATCTTCATGTGAAGAACCTATCAAGTATGGAGAATTTGAGGCTCTTCTAAAGACTCAGGGTAGAAATTTGACATCATTTCACTAAGCATACACAGAGAAAGGACAGGAATTTGTAGACATAAAGTGCCTTAAGTCTTGTTTTAGGAAAACTCAATCATATATCATAGTAGCTGTGAAAACATGCTATGTTATTACTATTAGGAAAGTTTCTACTCATGAAAAAAAAACTCCACTGATTTCCTGGGAGTTCCCGAATGCAGCAAGTCACTTTGCCAAATTAAAGCCATTCTAGAGATCCTGCTGTCACTTGAGACCATACTAGGAGTACTTTCTGTGGCTCAGCAGAACCTTCTGGCTCTCTGCAGTGAGCACTGCTCCCCCTTGGAGGTTTTTCGACCTCCTAGAGGACAGAACCCTGATCATGGCAATGATGTGCTTGCTAAGGGAGAGAGGGCAGCTGCTTCCTTGCAATGCTGGGATGAATGTTTTCAGTAGTGGTATCCTTGAGCCGATTTAATCCAAGGCTCTAAAGCAGAGAAGGATTTGAGCATTGCAATCTTCTGAAATTAGTTTTTCTGTAATTCTCCAATAAAGATGTAGATATTGAATGAAGCTTAATGAATCTTACTTATCTTTCCCCTAAGACGGATAGCCTTCATTAATTTCAGACTACTCCCTCCACTGTGATGGATTTGTATGCACGAGGGTTTTCAAAAGCAAATCTTCACATTATTCTACCAAAGGATTTAATTTCAACTCAAATTTTATGTCATTCTGTGCTCAGACTGCATTTTTAGTTAATGGAAAATATAGAATATTGTTATGGTAAGTAAAAAATTTCAAGACATAAGTGAATATATAAAATGAATTTTCTTTCCTATTCAATAATTCATAAATTTTTCTTGTGGAGGAAAAGAATTTCTTTCAAATATTTGGCCATATTGAAAAAACAAACAAACAAACAAAACCCCAAGAAATGTTACCCTCACAACAACCTATATAATGGTTGAATATATATTGAATTTAACTGGATGTTGGATTGAAACACTTAGGATATTAACAAAGCACATATATGTTTGTATGAATAGTGTTTCCAGAGATGACTGGCATGCCTCAAAGGAAATGAAGAGGGCTAACCGGTTCCAAATGTCGGCAACTTGACCTATTCTTGGGCAAAGCCCACAGCCAGGCAACTCCAGCTTCAGGGAGCTTCCAGCATGGACTCTCACCAATTCTCTTCAGATGACTTTAAGTTTTCACTTGAAGACTAAATGGTTGTTCCCTGCTGTTCTGAGCCCCCCAACTGCCCATCACAATGGACTGAATTACTATCGGTTTTTCCAGTTCTGCAGCCTGCAGAAAGAAACTGGGAGCATCATTATCTCATGAGACCTGTGATCAGCCTGTCTCCAAATCCAGGGCCAAGTGTCTTTATAAGACACAGAGATACACAGAGAGCCGAAAGATGGAAGCCTATGGGTGTGATCCCATGTCAAAAATGTAGGTAGCACAGGGAAGTCTGAAATAGACAGAAGAGGTACTTCCTATGACCACTTGAAGAAACCAGAACCCCTCCTCCATTATCTCTATGACTTCTGAATGTGGATTAAGGACTAAAAGAGGTTTTCTGTTATATTTTGCTAGAGGTTGTGGTGGTAAAAATTCGTCCCACTAAGCTAGGACTTCAGCACGCCATTATTTTGTGAAACAGGGGAGAACTAAAGACTTTGCTTATTTTCACTGTTTTCTCTTAGAGTTTTGTTTTCCACAGAATATAAAAATACACTAAAATCTGTCAATAGTTGAAAAATATTTTGTGCCTTATCTAAGCAGTCTTTATGCATGGGTTTTTAAGTAGGTTCTCATTGATTTCAACATTGTTCTGAAAGCCAAGTGACTATTCTGGATCAACCTCTGGGAAGCCATAAAATGCACTTGAATATAACCTTGACTCCAAGGATCAATCGCTCTCCTCACTCTGCATATGTGTATATCTACCCAGAAAGTCCTCAATGTAAATCCATATAAGTAGAATTGATTTCCAGGGCTTAGTGGATGTTAGCATCTCCCCTCCTTTCTAATCTGCTGATATAATTTTCCTCTGTTTTCCTTTCAATTCTTCTCTTTCTATTGTGTGCTGTGTCAGCACAGGACACAAGAGAAAGAGAAGGATGGAAATGAAGTACTCAACTTCTGGCTTTGGGTATGCACTTCTATTTTACTAACATTCAAATAAAATCAAACATACTTTCAAAAACAAGACTATCTATCTAGGCTTCTTATTGGATCCAAAGAAGTGTCATGAGAATCCCCAGTCTTGTTCAGCAGGTGGTGTCAGTGAATTTTTCCAGGCTCATAGTTGCCAACAGAGAAGATTGCCTTTGCCATCTCCTCTAGTTCTGCTCCCCCACTGTTCCTGCTCCCGTTGCCTCTACTTCAGATCTCCACTGTCTTTTGAAGGGTTAACATGGAGGATCTCACATCTCTTTATCTCCTTTCTCCACCCCATACCATCTAACTCACCTTCTCTTAACTCAAAAGGCAGCTTTTCCAATGGTTCTGTTCCTCATATTTATGCTCCTTCTATTGTCCCCAAGATTCAATTCAGAGTTTCAGAACAGTTAAACCCTCTTCTCCCAGCCTTGTTGGCACCTGACTTAACCAAGTCTTAGTTCAAGGTCAGCATTCAGGAGCACACTGGGCTTCACCAGTACTTCATGTCATTTTCCCAAGCTCTGTTTCTCTCTATAATGAATCCATCTCATTCCTAACCTGACATATCTGCTCCAATATATGTATACATCACTGCTTCCCTTTGGGGACTCACCCTCTCTACTGCTCTTCCTCTATTGGCAGAGCACAGGGCCCTGTCCTCATTTCCTATGTTCATATTAATTTTTGTTTACAAGATGACAATTTCATCCCAGCATTCTTAATTACCTCTGAGGCCATCATCTTCACTGTGAGTCTTGGCTCAACCTGTTTCCTGATACAAGTTAGCTACTGATTTTATAATTCCTGAATAAACCATTAGCAGAATTTGCTTCTGCATAGCTACTACTGCTTCATGGAGATTCCTGTATTCTCCATGTAGCCAAAGTTCACAAAGGATGTGACTCTTTCTGTGCAAAACTGAATTTAATTCTGTCTTTTGAAGAGTTACCAATGTAAATATGTTTTGAGCATAAACTCACCAATTTCTTAGTATGAGACACTGTTTTTATCACATACATAGCTTGAAGGTATTTAAAATTTACTTGCTATCTAAAGGAAGTCATGATCAGACATATTGATACTATTGTTAATCAAAAAATTAGCACAATCCAGCTGCATCAGACTGTCTAGAGCTTGATGTTGGATTGTTCTCACTTCAAGTTCAAATTAAGGTCTTGATGGAGAAAAGCAAGGCTTTTGTATATGCTAGAGCAAAAGATTCTTTTCAGCCACAATGACACTGAGATACCCAATGAAGACAGATGCCATCCTCATCAGCTAAGTGTGAGTGACATTTTATGACTTTCCATGGATGACTTAAGGAAGGCCCTTAGGCTTTCAAAACACAATGTGACATTGAAATATTGTCAAATGACAATTTGACAATATTTTTTTCAGTTTAAATGAACTTAGTCTTCCGTTATGTCCCATCCCCAAAGAAGTCTGGTTAACTTAGACAGTTCTCTCCAATAAAGAGAAGGAACTCAAAGTCTCTTAGGTTTCCAGCAACTTTATCACCACCTGAAGACTCAATGCTTGTTGTACCTGATAAGAACCCCTGTGTGTTGGGTCAGAGAATATCATACTTAATACACTTATCATTACATTGTTTAGATTTGTATGTTTTTGCCTCTCTCTCCTACTAGAATATAATTGACTTCTCTGTGCTTGATACCTGGAATTCTAGTAGAGCATCTTCAGAGTCAGTAGTCAGTAAAACATCTTTTGGATGAAGAAATGAATGAGTGAATGAATGATTTGGCAATTAAACCTAGGAGGAAATCAGAGATTGAGACGGAGCCCAGGGCCATTAGTATGCCAACCAGGTATTTTCTAGTTAAATTATATCACTATTTTTTTTTTAATTTTGAGACAAGCTCTAGCTGAGTACTATAGGCTGCCTTTGATCTAACACTGCCAACCAGAGAGGCCTCGGACTTTAGAATTTTCTGTCCTATTCTCCTGGCTAGCAGGGATTACTGGCTTGCCCCACCAAAAGAATTTACTTTTAAACTTCTCTATTATTTTTGGATCTTGGCATGTATCCAGTTTAAGGGCATTGGTCCAGATCTACAGCATATAAAACTTAACTGTAAGTCGCTGAGTATTCTTGTGGAAAAAGTCCATGGTAGTGACAGTGTCTGAGCCTCATTTCATAAACTTCATCATTCTGTCAGAGACCGTAGACTTGCGATAACAAGAGAGCCATGTAATCTCTGGGGCTGAGCTGGGGATATGTTTTCAGTCCTCTTTATCTCAAGTCACTCTCGGGTGCTGGATGGACTGACTCCTGGGAGATAGATTCCAGCTTTGCACTAGAGTGCTCTGTCCCATTACCCTCATGAGTACAAGTCCAGAGACTTATTTAAGAACTGTACAAAACTTTTTGTGATTCTAACTAGCATCCTTTATGGTACCTGCACAAAATCATAATATATTTATTTCTTTAGTAAGCAGAAGTACCTATTAAAAGGTGAAAAAGACTCTTGTCTTTGCTGTAGATAGATACAGAGTTGTACAGGAGAATATGGAGCCTGGGAAGAGGGTAAGTATATGCATGCATGCTCTTTAATTAGTGGTGGGACTGGCCTTTTGTGCCTTCTCTACCATATCTCCCACCCACATAGGCAATGGGCTTCCCCCTCATTAGCAGGCACAGTTGCTGAGGTGAACTTCAGAACAAGATTGCATGTCAAGGGACTCTGGCTTCCCGCCAGACTTTCTAGTAGGAGGGCCCCACAGCCCTTTCCCATGCTTAATCCTGTCTTGTTTATAGCCACTTTAATGATTGTCTGGCCACTACTGCTGGCACAGGGTGTTACACATTCCCATGGTCACTGGCTCAGGTTTTAGCCACCGTTCCAGAAAGAAGAAAGACAGAGGGGCCACATTTGACCACTGCCTATCCTGTTTATATCTGCACTGTCTCATAAATATGACAAGACTATAATGGCTGCTGCTACTGAAGGCGGACCTGGCTGCCCATCACAAATTACACTAGTGCTTCCAAGGACTTCCCATAGGTAGGTTCTCATGGGTTCACCCCCCTCACAGTAACTGTGTTCCTTACAGAGATTAGTGTATTCGAAGTATTTCCAGATGGTCTTGCAAATCCTGATAGAGAATTCTCAGACAAACTAAGTATAAATGAAACACAGGGTTTAATAGACAGTTAGGTATAATAATTTCACTAAGATGCATGAAAAGTTCTGTGCCTTCACTATGCCCTTTTGTGTGACATTGGGGCAGGTGGCCAAGACTGATCTGTACTTTGTAGTAGGCACATATTTGATGTATTGACTGATGCTAATGTTCTGGTATCAGTTGAACACTAGTTAAACATGCATTCCTGTCTTTAATCTTTTATTTAGAAGAGACAGAGCTTTCCTAAGTCTTTTGGTATTTATAGCTAACCCAAACCACAAGCAATGAAAAACATTAGTTATTTGTTTTGGTTTTTGTGCTTGTGTTTACTTTTTTTCTGTGTATTCTTGGAAGACACATCTGATATCTCAGTCAAATTTACCCACTCTGGTTTATGGATCCACTCTACTTTGTCTCAAAAGCACCATGTAATTCTGAGTAGTTGGTGTTTCAAGTCCTACTTCATCAGAAAATGAGAAAGAGAAGTCTGTATGACTTGATATATGGCAACAGATCAAAAAATAACTGGGAAAGTTGAATTTATCATTATCTAGATAGGTAAAATAATAATAGAGTTAAAGTACCTAGTAAAATAACCATTTATGAGTTAAGTCCAATATGAGTCAATTGAAGATTAGAAGGGCTAGAATAGGGACTATTTACATTTATTTCCTCAGGAACAGGATCAACATCCAAGGGGTTTGAGGATAACTCAGAAACGGAAATGTTTCGCTATTAAGATTTAAAGTTTATTATTATTTCATATGTTTAAAGATGTGCCTTATGTGCACCACATTTGCGCAGTGCCCACAGAGGACAGAAGTCATCTGAGCCTGTAGAACTGAAGTTACAGAAAACTGAATAGTCTTGTGGGTGGTAGGACCTGGACCCAGGTCTCCCACAAGAACAGCAAGTATCTTAAGAGATGAGCCATTTCTGCAGCCCTCAGCTATTGTTTTCTTAACAACAACATAAACATCAGTAGTGAAGCTAATTGTGATTGGGTGGCATTGACAGGGTGCAATGAGAACACACTTACTTAATTATGTCTATGCTATGACTGCCCAAGAGCCACAACCCAATCTAATCAAATCCAGACTAGAATAATTCTACAAAACAATTGGTTTATGATCTTAAAGCATCAGGATTGTCCAAGTAAATGCAAGAGCAAGGAAGTACAGAGTCACAGTAACCCATGGCGATGAAATGCTTCACGGCACTGAGAACCGAGTATCATTGTTCATCATGGAGCTCACTCACTAGAAGAACTCACCGGAGAGTTGGGCATTTGGTGGCCAATTGCACAAGTTGAAGTTTGTGGGTTTGACATCATTCTGTAGCAACATGAGATGATACCCTTGTTTATAGGAGCAACACATTAAAGTACTCAAGAGCAGGCAGTGTGGGTATGAAGTAGACAAGATGATCTCAAAACCATGCCTCAGCTTTTCTTTTAAGCTAAGTGAACAGGGGCAGTGCATTAGCAAACTTAAAAACAAAAATATAGTCTACACTATGATGAACTTTTGAGAAATTTGACTATATAATGTTTAAAAATCTCAGCATCTGAAGCACACACAACACATACAGAGGGGGAATGACAGAGACAGGCAGACACACACACAGAAAGTGAGAGAGACCTGATATTAACCTAGAAAATACTAAAATCGAAATCAATGTTTATCTTTGAGAGAAAAATACTAAATATTGATTTTTTTGAAAGAAAATGAACATATTTTCTTGGCTTTTCAGCTAAGCCAAACTGTAAGAAATGAACATAAATTATGGGAGCTAGTAATTTAACTAGAATTCATATAGTGTCTACAGAATAGACAAATTTAATTCTACGTACATTATCTCTTGTGTGACTTGTATTATCTGGATTATCATAATTTTATTTTGCTACTGTCTTTATATTGTGAAATATGTTTTCTACCATTTACAATATGTGTGATTATCTGAGAAGAAGTATTATGAAAAAAGGCCCATAACATTTGTTTCCTGACCTCTATACAAAGCCTCAGTGTGATTAGAAGACTTTTCTTGCTGGAATGAAATGGAGTTTGACTCCGAGACAGTGTAACTGATTTCTGGCCAGTATGAAGTATTTGGGAATTCACTCATTCTTCCTCCATTCGTTTGGGTTATCTTTTCAAAACAGGTTCCCTAGTGTAAGCCACATGCTATTGTGTTTCCAGCCTTGTAAGAGAATGAAAACCTGTTCCTCTTTAAACCTTAATATGTTATTTTATTAGATAATGAAAGTGGAGCTCTACTATTTTCAATGAGGTTTAATTACTTGATTAAGATTCTTAATGACTGGGCTGGTAAGATGGTTCAGTGGGTAAGAGCACTGACTACTCTTCTGAAGGTTCTGAGTTCAAATCCCAACAACCACATGGTACCTCACAACCACCCAAAATGAGGTCTGATGCCCTCTTTGGCTGCATCTGAAGGCAGCTACCTTGTAATTATTATTTATAATAAATAAATCTTTGGACTGGAGAGAGCAGGGACTGAGCAAGAGCGAGTGGAACTGACCAGAGTGAGCGGGGTTGACCGAAGTGAGCAACAGACACATGAAGGCTCACAACCACCTGTACAGCTACAGTGTACTCATATCTATCTATCTATCTATCTATCTATCTATCTATCTATCTATCTATCTATCTATCTATGTAAAAGATTCATAATGATTAAAATATTTCATTGTTGGACTATTACTTCATGATTGTTCTTAAGGAACTTCTTGCCTATTTTCCAAGAAAAATGTTTTATTTTGCTGCCTTCCTTTATGTCTTTTGAAAGAGGATCTTCTATATCCCTGGCTGGTCTTGAATTCTCCTGCCTCTGTCTCACTAGTGCTAGGATTGCAAGCATGAATCCCTATGCCCATTTTTGTGTGCTGCTGTGGATAGAACCTAGGATCAGTACATGCTAGGAAGATACTCTACCAACAGATCCCATCGTGAGCCCCAGAACTCTATGCCTTGAGATCTAGTAACTGATAACAGATCTATTCCTAATATACCAGTGTAAGTTCAATCTCAAAGGTTGATCAAAAGTGAAACCATTCACAAAGGGAGAATACTCCTCAAAACCATGACAACCACTTAAATGACTAAAGCAAAGAATGCTCCTAAGACCATCAACAAGGGTAGTCAGATTGTAAAACCCTTTTAAAAGTTTGTTCTGCCCACTGAGAATACACACACATGCACATGAGGACACACATGCACACATGGACACACACACACACACACACACACACACACACAGAGAGAGAGAGAGAGAGAGAGAGAGAGAGAGAGAGAGAGAGAGAGAGAAAGCTCAACATGGGGTGTGAAGTTCAGAGGTGTAACAACAGGGAAGGTCGCCAGGAACTACAGGCATTGGGACAAGGCCCACATCCAGTGGAGTTCTCTCAGCAGGTACATGGGTTCCTGCCAGTGAGCTGGTGAGTATAAATGAAGTCACTCATTCTGGGCCAAACTAGTGGAGCTGCTTCCTGCTCACAGAGTCCATAGCCCCCCAATGTGAACAATTCCAGATTGAAGTACACATTGGAAACCCTCAGACTTGGCACTACTGGGTGTGTTTTGTTATATATTCATGGTAATATGAGCATATAACAGAGTCCTTCATTTGATGGCTCCAAAATGAAGATAAACATTATTATTTCCAGTTTTATAGGGGTCTACCAATGATTAGTGACCATTTCTCCAAGTCTGAAACACTAAATAAAGCAATGGGAGCATATGGTGAGTCAGCTGACTCACAGGGCTCCTGTTAGTCCAGCCACTTGCAGAGCTTACAAAGCCATCACTATTGCTGTTATTATTATTGCTATGGGCATCCTGGTTTCTACACTTGCCCATTTCTATTTCAGGAGAAGCAAAGCTTTTCCTGTTTCTCTGTTCTCCTATGTTATTCTTTAACCCTTTGCATGTCAATGGAAAAACAAACTTTCCTCATCTAGAAATCACATAAGCTATCCCACACTACTTGCTCCATAAGAGCATTTCAACCACCTCAGCTGAAATCTGGCTGAAAAGGAGAGAAAGTAAAATTACATAGGATTACAAGTTAGAGCCAAGGCTCAGAACATAGAGCATGAAGTGCTTGAAGGGTGGGGGAACTGAGACCCTCTGACAAAGCACAGGGACTTAGGTTCCCTGTTCTGCAAGGACAGTCATCTGAAAAGCAGAACAGAGAGAGAGTGAAAGAGAGAGAGAAAGAGAGAGAGAGACATATAGAGACAGAGACAGAAAAACACTAAAGGGCCTGACACCAACAATTCAGTTCTATAGAAAAGCATGAGTTATTAGAACTGTAAAGTTCAGCAACATGGTTAGGATCCTAAGTTTGAAATGAAGTTTATACACTAAAACTCTAAAGAAAAACCAATAGCAATATGCTTGATTTCATATAGGCCATGTAAGCTCTTAAAAAGATATTTTTATTGACCGTGGCCTTGGGATAAGTTCAAATACCAAGAATGAAGCACTGGGGCAGATTATGTATAATGAGAGAAATGGAACTTAGTAAGAACCAGAGAGAAATGTTGGTCATTAGATTTAATGTACTGTAACATATTCTTTCAAATCCTCTGCAAGTGTTAAAATGGGCCCAGATCTTTAGACTTAGTTTTCACAGATATTATGAAAAGAAGATAAAAGTCATGGATACCATGGAGAATCTGCATTCTCTCCTTTGACTCTGCCTCTATTCATCCTCTAATAGTCCTTATAGTGCTCTGTACTACTAGACTTCTATTAGTTCCACTAAGTGAATTTCTGGCCATTGGCCTCAGTCTGTTCCTATACTTGATGCAAAGTGTTCAGGGGAATTAGTAGTTCATAACCATCTCTATGTTACATCCGCATAACGGTTTTCATTGGTGTCTACGAAGTCAGGATCTCATCATTTCATAGACATTTCCTGTTGTCTCCACACTCTAAACTTCTCTTGTAATAGAAGCTTTGCTTCTAGAGAATTTCATTTGCCAATCATTAAAAAAAATGCATTTGTCTTAGGAGGCATCAGATCATTCAAACCCATTTGCCTTCTCTTTGGACCTAAATGGAAGTATATTTAACACACCACCCAAGATTTAGGTGTTGTACATGCTCATAAGCCTTCTTCCATCTCTTCCATTTATTTTGGTATATTCAAAATGATGCCTGCAAAGGATGTTCAGGAATATCTCTGGCTTGATATTTCTCTCTCTCCCTGCAAATAGGTGCCCCATGGTCATATCTCCTTTTGGCATGTGTCACCCACTGAACAGAGTTGCAAAGAAAATCTTGCCTGCACACCAGGAAGACCCTTCCCCAGGACTTCAATGCTTTCCTGTCTTGATTGCACAGAATGGTGCAGCTCAAGTTGTTGGTCTACCAGTGCTCTGCATCTCAGCTTCTAGATTTCATTTTAAATCTT
This sequence comes from Mus musculus, assembly GCF_000001635.26. Taxonomy (NCBI): domain Eukaryota; kingdom Metazoa; phylum Chordata; class Mammalia; order Rodentia; family Muridae; genus Mus; species Mus musculus. Next base: position 39,255,296 of record NC_000069.6, read on the forward strand.
AAACTCACTGACAAGGAGAGGAGACCAAGCAGGTACACAAAATGAAAAGACACAAGTAGGAAAAATGTTTGGAGAATCTCAGTAGTGATGTTATAAAGTATAGTGTGTGTGTGTGTGTGTGTGTGTGTGTGTGTGTGTGTTTTCCAGAGGAATGTGTATATATCTCAGGCTGTAAAGAATCTATGAAAAGATTTCTCCTACACAGGAACCCGTTATCCACCATGGAGTCAGATCATAGAAATAATGGAATGAAGGTGTCCAGCTACTGGAGGGAAATAACTTGCACCATGTTTTGATATGTATGAGCTCTGCCAAGTAGTATCCTTCCCAGGTGTGTGCAGGATAAACATGCATTTTAATGTAGTGTGGCAGAGAGGTGAAGCCTACAATGATGAGGAGTCATCCTGTGGTTGTTGTCTTTGGACTGCTGAAGTTATGAACCTGCTACAAACCACTTCCAGTGTGGTTCAGGGAACAAGCCAAGAAACCCCTCAGATCCCCTAGGCTGTGGCTTCAGTCATAAAGACAGAGTGTGATCCGGGCGCGAGGGAATAAATAAACAATGAAAAAGAACTATTTTCTTGGTATCCGTGTTTGAACAAAGAATCAGTGAGCTCCAGTTTTAGTGGGAAAACCTGTCTAAAGAAGTGAAGTAGAGGGTCATTGAGAGAGACATACAACATTCATGTTTAGCTATAATATACACATGCACAAATGATCATGTGCACTTCCATGTAAAAATGTACACACACACAAACACACACACACACACACACACACACACACACACACACACACAGAGTTATTGAGACTTAAAAGAAGTTGCTCAAAATTGCACCTTAATGATTTAGCAAAATGACTGTCGGTGTTCTTGGAGGAGTTCTCATTTGACACTGTTGGTCTCAAGGATATGAGAAGTTTATGATTGGAAAGAGCTTGAGAAATAAATCCCCAAAAAATAATTACTTTCAAACCGAGGCGTAGAAATTTCAGAAGAGCATGATGTCTTTCTTAGGTCAGGATGGAATTCCATAAGAAGATTCAGTTTCCAGTTCCCTGCAGATTAAGTCTGTCATAGCTGACTTTTTATACCCTATTGTATATTATTTGTATATGCCCCTCTCTTTGGATTATGAAGCAAGATTTTAAAACCAATAGCTTAGTTTGTCCTAACTCTCACGGCGAAGATTGTTTGTCCATACAAGAAGGGTGCTTTGCAAATCAGCTGGCCATTCATTAACAAAATCTCATACTGCTCCACAAAGGGACCTCTGATTTCCGACATGTGGGTGGGTTTCCTCACACTATAGTCCACATAACATGTTTCTAAGAGAAAACAAGATGCCAAAATATTTAAATATCACAAATAATTTAGGAAAGAAATGGAGGTTCAACTAGCTCTTCACAACTTCCCAGTGTTGTGCTTTTCTTGTTCTAACTGGAGTCTATCTCTGCCTCCAATGCCTGAAACCCATCCTAGTAGCAGGAAACAGCATGGAGGTGGCACCTGAAGGAAGAATAACCCTGAAAAGGGGGGCAGATTGCAAAATTCCCATGAATGGCAAGCATACCAAGGAGACCAGCAACCAGTCTTCTGGGCATGCCATTTGAGTGAGATTTGTTGATTCTGAAGAGAACAACCATGAAGCTTCCCTTGTTGGGAACTGGTCCTAATGCTATTTGTGTTCATTTGGCTCCTGAAATCACACAAGAACCCCCACATCTGGGATGAAGGTACCTGCCCCCCCCCAGTTGTTTCTGATGGGGAAATTAATTTGCCAGTGGCCAATGACTGGGTAGGGAGGCAGAGGTGGGCCTTTAAGGATTCCAAGGCAAGAAACTGAGGAAAGGAGAAGAGAGCCTGTCATGAGGTCATAGGAGACAGACCTTACCAGGAAGGTGCAGGAGTGAGAGACAGCAGAATTGTAGGTGCAAAGGGGAAAGCGGGCACAGGAGGGCTGCACAGAAGTGTCCAGGGCAGCAAAGATGAAATATAGATTGAGTAAGTATTAACTCAGCAGTATTGGAGGGAAGTGTGTTAGCCACTTGTAGGTTCAGGAGTGACCCAGCTACTGAGGTAGTTAAGGTAGATTAACAAATAAAGGGTGTGTGTGTGTGTGTGTGTGTGTGTGTGTGTGTGTGTATGTGTGTTTCCCTCTGGGATCCTGAACATTGTGACTGGTGGTGAGGAGCTGTACACATACCCTCCGGGAACATAGAGCAGGCTTAACAATTTACTGCTTCATTTCCTGGGCATAAAACCCATGTTTTCTTCCAGTGTGGACTTTAGGCACTGAAAAAAACCTAATGCTGCTTAGAACTCATGGCATCCCATTCTTCTCTCCAACTCAGGTAGCTCAGGTAGACTGAGTTGTGATGGATGATCATGGAGAAGTCAAGAAAATAATTCTGAAAACACCCTAATTTTTAAGTTTAATTTAATTTCTATTTATTTTACATCCTGACCAAAGGTTACCCTCCCTCTCTTCTCCCAGTCTCTTTTCACACATTTCCCTCTCCATATCCACTCCTCTTCACTTTCTCTTTAGGAAAGGGCTAACCTCAATGGATATCAACCAGGCATGCCACAGCAAAGTGCAGTAAGATTAGGCACCTCCTCTTCTGTTAAAGCTAGACAAGAAAACCTAGTAAGGGTAAAGGTGGCCCAGTGGCAGGCAATAGAGTCAGAGACGGCCCCTGCTCCCACGATTAGGATTCCCACAAGAAGATCAAGCCACACAACTGTAACATATTGCAGAGGGTCTAAGTCAGTCCCAGGCAGGCTTCCTGGTTGTCCGGTCAGTCTCTGTGAGCCTGATGGGCTCAGGTTGGTTGATTTTGTGGGATTTGTTTGGTGTAATTGACACCTCTGGCTCCTACAATCCTTTCTTCTATCCTTTTATGGGATTCCCCAAGTTCTGCCTAATATCTGGCTGTGTGTCTAAGCAACTGTCTCCATCAGTTGATGTGTGAAGCTTCTCTGATCACACCTGGACTACATGGCAGTCTATAAGTGTCACAGTATCGCCTTAGGAATCATCTCATCGACTTTTTACCCCATTCATGTTTGGGTCTATTGTGGGTCTCTTGACTATCCAGCATTTGGCTTCAGGTTCTCTGGGCAGTGTAAGGGGTAGGTTCTAACTTATGACATGGGTCTCAAACTCAAACAGTTGTTGGTTATACACTTTCATAATTTCTGCCCCCTACTCCAGCATATCTTGTAGGAAGGATAAATTATAAGTGAATTTTTTTGTGGCTGGGTTTGTGTCCCAATCTCTCTATTGTGAAGCACCAGTTGTGGGGAAATAAAGGGTTGCAAGAGATGACACATGTTCCACCAGAGCTCTAGGTTTTTGGGCTGGTAGACATGGAAGACTGCTGCTGTACCCCACGGAACCACCACGGAATGGGCGTCGGAACATGTTAAGCTGCTGGACCCTGCTCCAGGGGGAGGGGAAGGCACAGTTTTGGCTCTGACTCTCAGGCACCACAGCCTGCTGGGTACTGCGGGAGAGTTGGCTCTAGGGTCTCTGGGCCTCATAGACACCAAAGATGACAGGTTCTCAGCCTTGAACATCACAGACCCTGCTGGATGTTGAGAAAGAGCTGAGAACCAAGTGGGGTGCTCGGGGGCAGCTCAGTCAGTCCCTGGGCCAAAGGGAGAAGGGGCAGGGGGGAGACACTGGGTGGTTCCCACGCAGGCCAGAGTCTTTGGTCAGGCCTGGCAGCTGGAAAAGCTGAGAGGTTTTCCTGCAGGAGATTAGATGTGGCTCTTCAGGGAAAGGACTATTCCATTGCTCTAGCATGGCGGGTTTAGATGAACAGAGACAGCCCATGAATTTAGACCTTTATTGTAGAAAAGGAGAGAGAGAGAGAGAGAGAGAGAGAGAGAGAGAGAGAGAGAGAGAGAGAGAGAGAGAGAGAAGAGCAAAATACGCTGAGGGTGGCCATGGCCATCTGGAGAGAAGGGAGAAGGGAGGGGATGAGAGGGAGCAAGAGGGCTAGAGAAAAACCAAGAGAAGCGAGAGAGAGAGAGAGAGAGAGAGAGAGAGAGAGAGAGAGAGAGAGAGAGAGAGAGAGGGAGGGAGGGAGGAGGGGCCAAGCAGCTCTTTTTTATAGTAGGTGGGGCTACCTTGTTGCAGGGTAACTGTGGGCAGGAGTATACCTGGCTATTGCCAGATAACTGTGGGGATGGAGTCTGGGCAGCCTACATGATGGATGGCCACAGAATGATGGAGTTGAGGGTTCATGGTGTCAGGCATTTGTGTCTAGGGGTGTAGCTCACTGTTCCATTCCTTTGTAGAAGTTTCTACTGGGTCTGCAGAGTAAGCCTCACTATACCAGAATAGTTTTACAGTCCCACACTCTACTAAAAGTCTCACCTTTTAGAGGATGGTCAGTTCAGACTCAGTATACCCCATTGCTACAAGTCTTATCTACGGTCATACCCATGGATAACTGGAGTTTCTATTGCCCTATATTTCTAACTTGTTTCAGAGAAGCCCCCTGATTCCAGTTGTCTCGGTATTCTTTATCTCCATCCTTCCCATATATTATCTCTCCTGTCCCATCCCCACCCCAGAACCAAAAATGTAATGAGGAGGGCTCAAGAGAGGTGGGGGCATGTGGATCTCACTGAGAAGGGAAAACAGAATAAGCAATATAGTAGTTTGGAAAAGGGGACTAAGTACACTGATGCTTTACTTCCTATGCCATAGTTGAAAATTACATACTCTCACTACAACTTGCATAGGAAAATTTTGGCATATAATAATTTGTGATAGGAAAATGGAGAAACAAGACACTCATTATCAGGTAGTATTTTCTTCCAGTCAACACGTATGTGATAAGGTTGAATTATTCATCCCATCAACAGTCTGTTGAGGTCGTATTGCACATAGGTTGTGACTTCCTGAAATAGCTAATTATCTAAGTAACTGTATTTAAGCCTTTGGTTCAGAAATATATGAGTATTGTTTTCACTTGAGGTTCAGAGGTGGGAGGAAAATATGCATGCTTTAAAGAAGAACCAACTGTATAAGGTGATGTCAAGTCATAGCAATGTAGGTTAGGATTAAATACATTCCCCTCCACTGATGGGTTTATTCCTATCTGTGTTTCCCATTTTAGTAGAGAACCGACAGGCTACTTCTTTGCCTAAGGGAGAGTATATCATGGGATACAAATTCTAAAGTAAATAATTAAAATAGTAAATCATTTGGATTCTCTTGAGGAAAAAACACAAGGGACGGGTGTTTAGAGTAATGGTTTTCTTGCTTTAAGTATTGGGCTTTTAGGGGATTTTTCAATTGAACAAGAAAGGAAACTTTTCGGGATGCTGAGCAGAAAAACCTAAAGTATCTCAGGAGCATAAAAGCCCAAGCCTGCTTCCAATCAAGCCATCGAGGAGAAGAAATACCCCAGAGTGGAAATGGTTTTATGGTATGTTTAGGAAAATGTTTCTCACATCTGAAAATAAGAGAGATCTGCACTCAGACAACAAACTCTTAGGAGTCAGGGCTGGAGAGAAGCCTTCCGTGACTAATGGCACTTACTGCTCTACTCTGGGCCAGTGTTCAGTTGCCAGTGTCTACATAAAAAAAGGCCAGTAACTATATGCTCAAAGTGTAGCTCAAAAAGACTACTAACTCTAGCACCATTGGATGCTCTCTCACTTCTGTGGTCAACTACTCAAAGATGAAAGCATATACACATATAAATAAAACAAACCTCTTAAATAGTTCATTTTAAATACCTTAAGAGTTAATGGCTCTGTAGTGAACCTAGAAAGAATACATATACACCACAGAATGGATGCAAAAGTCCATCATGATAGATAGAAACAAACTAAGAAGAAATGGTGTTTTAATTTAACCATACAAACCGCTATGAAAGGATGATTGGGGGATGGGAGTTTTAGGACTTCAGGGTGACAAGGTGATTGAAGGACCTAGAATACTTGAAGATATTAAAGATATGCTTTGGTCAAGGGTAGCAGGCAATTTCAAAAGCTTAAATCAGTGACCAGAGAATGCAGAGTGAATCCTGGCTCACACCACACACACAAAACTCACAGAACTTAACACTGTACCTTTAGACTGAGAGATCTCCGCTAGACAAGATGTCCACTGTGAAGACCAGCCCAACTCTATGGCATCTCTGGAGAATTAAAGTTAAGAGTTAAATTTGAGTGATATACAAAGCAAAACAAAAACAAACATCAGAAAACAGAATCTTTTAGTGTGATATTGACATATTATTTTAAGTCACAGAAGCAGAAGTTTTAATTATAATTGTACTTACAAAATGGAATCTCAGAAAATAATATGATTTCTGATTTCCATTTGACAAATGATTTTTACCCTATCCAATGAAACTCCTGCAATCAGCGCTACCTTACATAAATTCATTAGTTTGTGGCCTTCTATTTCATTTCTAGAATTAATATCATGATTAGTTGACTGTAACACAAAGGAATACTTTCCTTAACAGTGGAGATAAATATCTTCCTTGAACAAATCAAACCACATCAAATCTTCAACGCTTTCAAAAACAAAATGAAACAAACAAAACAAAGACATTTTGATACATCCTATGCTGATTTAAATATGCTTGGCCCGTGGGAAGCAGCAATGCTAGAAGGTGTAGCCTTAAGAGGAGGTATGGCCTTGTTGGAGGAAGTGTGTCACTATGTAGTCAGGCTTTGAGGCTCCCTCTGCTCAGGCTCTGCCCAGTGCAGAAGTGACCCTCCTCTTGGTTCCATGCAGAAGATAGTCTCTTCCTGGCTGCCTTTGGATCAAGATGTAGAACTCTCAGCTCCTGCACCAGCACAAGGCCTGCCTGCACACTGCCATGCTTTCCACCATGATGATAATGGACTGCACTTCTGGAACTCCAAGCCAGTCCTATTGAAATGCTTGCCTTTACAAGAATGGTCTGGGTCATGATGTGTCTTCACAGCAACGAAACACTAAGATATTTCCCATGATTTCCACACTAAACATTTAAGACATTTTAGGCTCGAGATTCCACAAATTCTCATGATCTAAAAGTACTACTTTTGCTAAATATGTTCCTACCTAGGCGTTAGATGCAGAATCCTCTCCCTCCCTTCACAACCCCTTTAATGTCTATCTTCATTAGGGTTTCCATTGCTGTGAACAGACACCATTTCCAAGGCGACTCTCATAAAACATTTAATTGGGGCTGGCTTACAGTTTCAGAGGTTCAGTTTAAGCTTACAGTTTCAGAGTTCATGATCATCAAGGTGGGAGTATGGCAGTGTCCAGACAGGCATGGCCTTGGAGGAGCTGAGAGTTCTACATCTTGCTCTGAAGGCTGCTAGAAGACTGGCATCTTCAGGCAACTAGGAGAAAGCTTTCTCAAAGCCCACCCCCATGATGACACACTTCCTTCAACAAGGTTTCACCTACTCCAACAAGGCTACACTTCCTAATAGTGCCACTCCCTGGACCAAGCATGCTGAAACTACCACAAGGCCCATGATCTGCAGTACATTAATGTTCTCTGCCATGTCCTTGACTTCTCCTTACCTCCTTTCTAAGCTTCCTCTCTATACTCCAGCCCTGTTGGACCTCAGAAACTCATTCTCCTGTAATCACACCCCTCACCACTGGCTATGTCATACTTTTCCTCTCCACATATTCTACTATTGTTATTAGACCATAACCCTCTTCATGACCTAAGAACTGATTCTTGGTTCTTCATTTCTATAGGCAAAGGGGCTGACTTTGTCTTGGACACTGTCTTTGTTAGGGTTTTACTGCTTTGAGAAGACACCATGACCACAGCAACACATATAAAGGGAAACATTTAATTTGGCCTGGATTACATTTCATAGATTTAGTTTATTATTGTCAGGGCAGGAAGCATGGTGGTGTGAAGACAGACATGGTGATGTAGAGGTAGCAGAGAGTTCTACATTTCATTTGTAGTTAACAGAAGGAGACTATGTGTCACACTGGGATTAGCTTGAACTTGGGAGACTCCAAAGCCTACCCCAACAATGCTAAACAAGGCCTCACCTCCTAACAGTGCCATTCTCTATGAGCCAAGTATTCAAATGTATGAGTCTATGGGGGGCATTCCTATTCAAACAATGAAATTCCACTCCTTGGGTCCCATAGGCTTTTAGCCATAACATAATCCAGAAATGCACTCAGCTCAACTTCAAAGGTCCCTATTATCTATCCCAGTCTCAACAATTTTTAAAAGTCCAAAGTTCAAAGTCTCTTCTGAGATTTAAATAATCTCTTAACTGTAATCTTTTATAAAATAAAAATCAGAAGCAGACCATATACTTCCTACATATAATGGCACGGGGTATATCTTACGGTTTCAAAGTGTAGGGAAGGAAGCATAGTGAGTACATACTGGACCAAAGCAGGACCAAAAGCCAGCTGGACAAACTCCAACCTCTGCAGCTCCATATCTGATGTTAAGATGCTCTAACATCGGCTTTACAGCTTTTTAAGCTTTGTTGACTGCAACACACTTCTTTCTCTGGAGCTGGTTCTATTCCCTGTTAGCATCTTTCCTCAAAAGGTATCCCACAGCTCTGGCATTTCTCAGTTCTTAGAGTTTCTAAGACAATCCATATTTCACCTTCACAGCTTCTTCACACAATGACCTCTCTGGGCCTCAATGTAGGGGACACCCCTGCCACACAGCTGGCCTCAGTAACTTTCCTAAGTCATGAAGGGAGATTCCATAAACCTTTATTCTATCCTTTACTCTAAAGCCAGAACCACATGGCCAAAGTTGTCAAATTCTGCTGCTTTCTGGGGCAGGAACATGGCCCCTTATTTCAATTACATCTTCACCAACTGCCTGTTTGCAATGGTTTCCTTCACTACCTAAGCTTGGCTGTTTTGGAACTTTCTCTGTACACTAGGCAGGCCCTGAACTCTGAGATTTGCAGGCCTTTCTTCTGAGTGACGGGATTAAAGGCAGGTACCACCACATCTGGACATAGATATTCTTTAATTTCCTTTAACTATATGGGAGCATCCCCTGAGGTCACCACTCCCTTTATTTCATTTCTTAATCTGTTTATTTCCTCAAACATAGGTTTTAGTTCCATTCTACTTCTTCGAATTGCCTCTTTTCTCCTCAAACTGTATATTTTGTATTTTTCCTTGCTTGGCTTCCTCCTTTACATCAAAATCTTTTCCTAAGAGCTAACAGTGATAATCACACAATAGTCTATTGTAGGCTGTTTTAAGATTTCCTTTGTTCCTGCAATTAATCCAAGCCCCTTCACTTTGGCCTTGAGCAAACTCTTCAGACATAGGCAAAAAACAGACACATTCTTCACCAAAATGTCACAAGAACAATTTTTAGGCAACATACCAAAATTCTTCTCCTCTGAAACCTCTGTGTCAGGCTGTCACAGTTCAAATCACCCTCAGCACCACCATCTTCCACAGGCACTTTGCACAGAGGGTGGTGGTCTCTGTTCCTATCACATACCTCATGGGAGAGGAGCAGAGTTGACTTTCTGACTCTGAAGCCTGTGCAGATCCTGACACCGGGTGAGAGCCATATTGAAATGTCAGTGGCAGATGGTGACTTCTATATCACACCTTGCTTATTCACAGTCCTGCAGTGATGGTACTCCAAGGCATTGTGTATTTTAAACCAAAGGAGAGATTTCAGTGGCTTAGTCATCACCTTGCAGCACAAAAAGGGTCTATATTATTTTACAGTTCAGTGAAACCCTTCTATCTTTAAAAAGGCTAAATATTTTATCTCACAGATGTTTCTAAGAAATATGTTGCCTTACCAAAGGCGGGACTAATTGTCCATATGGATTATTAGAAAGTAGGGCAGCCTCAAGTGTTATTAATACTGTGGGTGTTCTCTTAGGTAACCTGATATTTTCAATATGGGCAAAAAGGCTCTAGGAGAGGGCTGCCAACTCCTGGCACTGCCTGAAAGACTAGCTTCATGGGTGTTATTGAAATGTGCCAATTCTGGGCAGAGAATTGCATTTAAGCATTTTTTTCTCTCTAAACATTTACCAAAGACAGAACATAAAAATGTTCTCTACTTCCTGAAAGATGTATGTTATAGTAATAAAAATCAAATGGGAAGAGGATATTTCACATTTGTTTCTTTAGGTTGACAATATGGAATGCTTAGGGTAGGACATATAATTTTAGATTATATTTTAGTTGTCAAACTTAATGGTCTAGACAAAAGTATATATGTAACTGGGGAAAAAAAGAGAATGAGTTATAATTTTAATTCCCTAGGACAAATACATCTAAAGCCAAAATGAGCATCACGACTTAGGATTATGGAAAAGTAACAGGAATGTTCCTCACATAATGCAGTGGACAGATTTTCTTCTCTGGATGTTAGGACAAAGTTTAATAGAGTGTGGACTTCCTAGCTGTAATGAGGGATGACTTAGTTGGTGAAGGCAACCATGGCCATCTCCTGACTTCACACTCCAAAGGCTGCCAATGCCTGTGGTTAATGAGGCTGGTTGGAGCTGTGCCCTTTAATAGCTTGGCCCTGGGAAACTGTGTTACTCCAATGTTTTAAAGGCATGTTCTGCTAGTACCCTTTGCCTGGGTATTAACACCAGCCAAGAAGATCTCAGACTCTTTTCTTTCTGTGTCATAGACACTTTCCCCACTTATTTGGCTCTACTGGTGAGGTTGGCATGTATTGTCAGTGTGCAAGTGACACTTCTGATATCCCACTCAATGAGAAAAGGAGGAGATAACAGTGGAAATGCTTGCATACTCTTTTGTTTTGTTTTGTTTTGTTTTGTTTTGTTTTTTTGTTTTTTGTTTTCTGTTTTTGTTGTTGTTGTTGTTTTTTGAGACAGAGTTTCTCTGTATAGCCCTGGCTGTCCTGAAACTTACTTTGGAGATCAGGCTGGCCTCGAACTCAGAAATCTGCCTGCCTCTGCCTCCCAAGTACTGGAATTAAAGGCGTGCACCATCATGCCCGACGCTTGCATACTCTTACAAGGCGGTTTGCTCATTACTGTTGTGTGTCCTGCCCTTCATGATGTTTGAATAATAAACATTACTGAAACAGCTGAGGCTAGGCAGAGGTTAACTTTATCTGACTTTGTATTGGATTTTGAATGCCATTTATGTATTTGTTGTATCTATTTTTTTAAATAATTCACTGAAATGTAGTAGATAAGATGTGTTTATTATAAGAAGAAACTTTGCCGGGCGTGGTGGCGCACGCCTTTAATCCCAGCACACGGGAGGCAGAGGCAGGCAGATTTCTGAGTTCGAGGCCAGCCTGGTCTACAAAGTGAGCTCCAGGACAGCCAGGGCTATACAGAGAAACCCTGTCTTGAAAAAACCAAAAAAAAAAAAAAAAAAAGAAGAAGAAGAAGAAACTTTATCTACTGTGGCATACAACCTTGATTTTTATTCTGTAGCTCAGTAGATTTGAGCAAATTCTTCGAGTTTTGCTATTATCAAAAGAAGGTTCAGCTGTTTTGCAAATGAATAATGTTGTTGTTACTAAAACAGTATATAATATTGAAGAGAAGAGGATGTAATTGTCATACTTAGAAAGTATAGAGACCCCACCCCACCCCATACTTTAAGGACTGGCTTTAATTCCTTCAGTTGTGCCATACTTTAGAACACTCTCAGTGAGTGGTATAATGAATATAAATAAGACATGGTCCTGCAGTCTGGGTCTGGTTTCAGAATTTGAAATTGAATTATATTTGGTGACTATCTGTGAACTTTCTGAACTGGAGTGGCCTAGCCCTGAGGAGAACTATGTTGATGGCTGACTTGGGTGGGAACCACATTAACTTCACTGCTACAAATGGATTTTGTGGAAAGGGGATACAGGCCAGCAACTGAGTGTAGCTGACATAGTGTGAGATAATTCTTATGTAAATCAGACACAGAAGGAGAGGGGCAGAAAGAGAGGGAAATATATTAAAATTGTGGTCTTAATTCTATATCTGGAAGCTACATGATAGCTAAGTTTCAAATATTGCCCTGTTGTCAGTAAAGGAAAAGATATTATTTAATGTTGTAACTATTTGGTGACACATTTATCTTCAACATTTATGGATAGTAGATTCAAGCCATTTGCAGGCATATAACTATTCTTTAGATAACATGCTCACTTGTCATACCACTCTACATTGTATTGGGCACCTAGAAGGCATAGCAACCATGTAACCATTTTCAAGACAATTTGTCAAATGCATGTGATGTGTCTGTAAAAACAGCTAACAAACTAGCCTGAAGACTGTTTCCTACATTTTCAAAGATTCAGACTCAATTTCTGGGGCTAAATATTGACGTCTGTAATATTAGTTATGGAACTAATGTAGGCCATCTCAATGTACTTTAAAGGTTAAGACTTGTGGTGAATGTATTCCAGGGTAGATATGCAAAAATCACATATGGTATAGAATGCTAAGCTCCTGTGCACTGCAGAGAGAGGGGGTGGGGGAGAGAGGGAGAGAGAGAGAGAGAGAGAGAGAGAGAGAGAGAGAGAGAGAGAGAGAGAGAGGGAGAGAGAGAGAGAGAGGATGGGCACAGCATATAGCATCTTCAGAAGGTTAGGTACAGCATATAGCATCTTCAGAAGGTTAGGTACAGCATATAGCATCTTCAGAAGGGTTTGACATAGTTTTGTGCTCACATTCTTCCTCAAAGTGGAGTTAAAAAGGTGTTTATACACAGGAGTCTCCCATGGCAGAGGAAGATAAAAAAAATTAATTAAGAAAACAACAAACTAACAAAAATACAAAAGCAAAATCCAACACCCCTTTAAACAATCAGGAGTAATAGTGCTTGGTGTCTGTGTCTTTTTACAAATTTCATTTCTAATTTGAGCTGCACAGAAGATCTGAAACCCTGAGGTTCCCACTCCCTGAGTCCGTTTAACTTTTTGTGGTCTGCACAGAATTAGCTTTTGAGATTCACTGTTTACTCACATAAGGAGATGTTGAACTCCCCCTTCTTCCTCCCCATGAATGAACACATTATGACATTCGTTTTCTGGATGTTTTCTAGAATTGTGCTATTGATGCAAAGCACAGTTCTGACCACAAAGGGAGTCAAAGATCTTTTACTCTTAGCCAGTGAGCAACCTTTGCCCAGGAAGAGAAATTCAGGTTGGTTTAAGTGACAGGTTTCACAGGAGAATCAGTGATGTGATTTTGATTGATGGAGACCAAAAGAAAGTGATAGATCAAGTCCTTTACCAAATTCATTGGTGGAGACATCAAGGAAAAGGTGGTTATAAATTAGGAAATTCTTAGCTATTATTTTTTAGAGGTTATCTGATAATATTCTTAGCTTCTGGGCCAGTGGAAATGAATGAATAGTGTGTGTTATATGACTCTTTCTGGAGATATGAGAGCAAACATACCCTCCTCCAGATAGAGCACAGATGAAGAACCAGAGAAACTCAGCCACTTTCTGAACTAGGGAGTTTATTTGGGTTCATTACAGGAGTATGGGCAGGAGTTATTCACAGCAGCCTGGGTGATTCAGGGGCAATTGCATCAGAAAAAAAAAAAATCATCAGCCAAACATGGATCCTAACACATGAAAACTGCCTCTCCAGAGCTTCCTGCGCATATTACAGGCAGTTTGTCTGTCTATAGTCCTGTCTTGCCAGCAAGTATTACTGCTTTTATCCTTGTGGGGGCGGGGAGGGGTGGATTGAGATGGGGGACTTGTGATTCAGAGAAGTTCCAGAATTTCCCTAAGACTTGTGACATGTTTACTTTCTGACTTGCATTTTTGTTTTACTTCCTTAGTCTTTAAGAGCATCAATTGAGAAAGGAATGGTTCAATCCTGAGGAACTAGCTTTACAGCAGCCAAAATAACGCTCAGTTACAGAGCTAAGGAGGGTAAATAGCCACCAAGAAAGCCAAAGTTAGTCCAAGATCATTTGGCATCTTGATCAACATCTAACTGCATTCTAACTGTGCAATCATGACGGTGGTGGCAGCCTACCAGCCTGCTCAATCTTTATCGAAGGCATGGCTGTAGAAGAATTTTAATCCAGCAACAATGCTGCTCTAGGTTTGGGTGTTCTGGCTCGAATGACACGCCCTTAATCCCTCTGGTTGGAATATAGACAGACCCTTAGTACACACCCTTAATCCCGAACAATGGAGGTAAAATTAGTTTGTGGAAAGAAGCAGCCCATGTTTGAAAGTGATATCTAATTGAGGAACAGACAAAATGATGACTCAGAGGGAGATTTAACACAATGAGTCAGAGGATCCACCCAACTCTTATGACAGCATACAGGAAAGAGAGGCTACTTAAGAGCAGAGCAGAATGAGTCAGGGTGTAGGGTAATTCAGTTAGTGCAGTTCAGTTGAGTTCAGACAAGGCAGGTCAGTTCATGGAATACAAATGCAGTTTTTCTAAGTAGAGTAATTCAGTGAGAAGCCTAGAAAAGTCAATTTGAATCAGCCAGCGTGCAGTAGAGTTTTGATCCAGAACAGCTAAGATGAATCAGCCAGCCATAGTTCAGAAAGAACAAGAAATGGTGAGTTTATTCAGCAGTAAGCCTCTGAGACAAATACATGTTAATTTTACACAGGGCTATTTTAGGGACCTTCAGTTCCCAGTGACCAAGCAAGTATACATCACTAGTCTTAGCCTTTGAAGTAGCACTGCCAAGTGTTAATATCTCAATCTAATGGATGAAGCAAAGATGTTTCTGAACTCTAGAGAAAACTGCAAAATTGTTGATTAGTTCAAAAGATATGAACTAAGTGCATGCTAAGTTCATGTTCTCAATACTTCTGTCAAACATCTCCAAAGCAAATATATAAAGGTATGTCAGAGGAAAACAGTAGCAGAGTAATATGGAGATGACAACTGAGATAAAAGGGGGCTAAAATACATTTTAAACTGTATTTTAAGAGAGCTACAAATGATAGTAGGCTGGAAAACAAAAGGAAACCTGTAAAAGTCAGGAAAGAAGGTTTAAATTTGCATAAGGAACCAAACTAGAAATAGACCTCAAGGAAGAAAAACTGAAATATGTCAATCCTGCAGGACAGAGCACAGGGATTTGGCAACTTGAGCTTCATATGGGAGCAGACAAAAGACAATGTCTTTCATATGAATACATCTGTGTCCTGCATAGATATATCAAGGTGCTTGAAGAATAGAAGTCCCCAGCCCGTGGGCCACACAAGACACAGAAAGAATAAGAATTTATGGTTGACTTCATGTTCCTTTTAGGAATAATCAGCCTAGACATTTTCTGTCTGTTTCTATGTGCATCTCCATCCATCATCCATCCATCCATCCATCCATCCATCCATCCATCCATCCATTCATCTCTCATCTATCTATCGATTGATCAGTCGATCACTCCATCTACCTATCTGTCATCTAACATCATCATCTATCTCTCTGCCTCTCTGTCTGTCTCTTTGTCTTTGCCTTTCTCATTCCTATTTCACTGTCACTTCTCTCTGTGCCCCTTCCCCATCTCTTTCTTTCCTTTTCCTGTTCTTCTGGAGCTATTGAGACCTGAAGCTCCATTGGCTTTCCACTCACACCTTGGTGATTCTACAGGGAATCATGGGTATGGTCATTTGGAGCCAAACCATTCTTTCTTGCTCTTTTATGTGATGAAATTGTGTTTGTAAGATTTCTTTAGACAGAGTGGTACTCACACTTCCCTGTTAGTCACAGAAGGAGAAAGAGAAATGGAGACTTCAGGGCCAAAGGCAATAACGTTGGCTTAAATGTAAGGAACCCTTAAGCTTCCAACATTATTTTCCATGTGCGTTTGTTTCTGAGATCTTGGGTGATAAACTTGGCTAGTAGAACTGCCATTTTTAACCAAAGTCCTGGGGCCCAATCTCTGAGAACATACTGGCAAGTATTGGTCTTTATGTAAACACTTATGGCACTGTTTCTCACCATGGCTTTTTCAACATGCTCTTAGGTGGCTGTACAAACATTGTAAGGGAAACGCACTTTGCTCCAGGAGCCAAACTGGAAAAGCATTGCTCACGAACTTCATTAATTTAGTGCTACCAGGCCCAGCCTAACCCTAGACAGATTGACTTTCAATGTTCTCTTTATGTTTGTCCATGAGGGTCTAAAGCAAGACAATTTAAAGGTTCCTATTACTGTGTTTATTAGTGCTGAGACTTCCTAGTTTAATAGTAAGGTAGCTGGCATTAACTGTATTTTAATAACTATACTCCCAAAAGGGTTGATTTGCTTCCGCTACATAATAAATAAGTTCACTTCAGCCATGTTAAGTAGTGGCCATGCTTAGTTCACAACATGTTTATAAATTACTAATTTTTCTGTAGCTCAAAAATCCAGCATATCCCAAAGGCTGCATCTGTGATGTGGTGAAGGTTCTGGGGACCCAGATGTCCTCCTTTTTTTTCCTTCCTTTGCACAGTTCCTGTTGCCTCGGAGGACACAGGGGCATGATGCTCACCACGTTTAAATGTTTAATTGTTCTCTGGAGTTTCTTTGCAATTTACACCTTACAAAAATGCAGCACACTCATAAATCTTAGCATTTAAGAGTGTCCCTTTCCCCACAGGAGCCACTAACCTCACAGGAAGGGGCAGGGGTACAATCCTACACAGTTTGGGGATTTACAAGTCTGTGGTGAAGGTAGGGGTGTGAATTACTGAGAAACCCAAGAGCATATTAAACTGTTTCAAGGTAAGGCACACCGAGATGTTTCTTTGGTTTGAAATCTAATTAAGCAGAATGGAAAAGGGAACAAATTTATGCCTAAATTGAACCTAAGGTATCAAGGCTTCTGCCTAAAAGGAGATACTTGGTGGGGCTCTCAAAGTCTCATTTTTCTATGACCCACTTGAAATGAGGAGCCAGGATACTTTTGCAGTAGATAAAAGGTCTAAGTGTAAGTATATAGATGACGCATAACTACGAGCACTGTGCTTCTAAAATTAAAATAAAACTTAATATCTAGTTGATGATTCTTCTATAAATTGTTTCAGACAGTATACTTTATCATCCATATTGGAACATTATTCAGAATAGATGGGAATATCATTAGTAACTCTGTCGAGTCACCAAAATTTACACCCTTAATAATTTGGACACTGAAGAGCTATAAATAAACTGCTGAATGGAACTTGGCCACATTAAGCTTACCGTATTAGGTTACACCTTATACTGTCCAGAATAAATATTTATTAATTATGTTTATTTTTGTCTCTGGCAAAGAGGATTGATCAAGCACTTTGTAGTCTCCCGTTCAATGTGTAAGCTATACATGTATTTTACAACATAGCCACTCAGGGCTCAAATGTCTTTCCTCTTGCTTGCTATTCCTGGGGCATATCCCTCTGAGGCAGAGGTGATCTCAGTTGCTGCTTTTAAGACAGTGTGAATCAGACATTATTAGAGGGTGAGGTCCCTGTGAAGTCCACTCAGAATTATAATGTGCAGAAGGGGAGGGGCGAACACCCCAAGGAACAATTTCCCTTCAACTCTCAGCCTGGAAATGACAAGGCTGTAGCCCAGTTGGAGCCTCCATATCAGGAGACACTTTGGACTCTGGAAACTTATCTTAGAGTCAAACCCAGTAGCTCTCAGATTTTTACCTCACACTTTTGCTTCACTGTGTCTATGAGTTGTAATACAGATACAGGAAAGGCTGAGGAAAAACTAGGATTTTTTTTAATTCCCCCAGTTTTGGCTAGACTACAATGAGCCCGTTTCCCTGACAAGTTCTTAGATTTTCAGGTTTCCTTTGTACGACAGCAGGGTGTGAACTGAAACCTGTCTTTGCATTCAGTGACTTTTAGTGAGGTTTTGTCTCTCTGAGACTCATCACTGAAGAGTCTGTGGGACAGAAAGGCTTTGTACCTCACGTTTAGCATGTCGCATGTCGGGTCAGAGCTGGGTGGAATCTCACAGTTCTTTAAACCTCTTGGCCTCATTAATGAAATAGAGGCATTAGCAGTTCCCCTCTCTGAAGCTAAACAGGTTTCAGGCTGAGCCTTATCCCCAGTGACAAGTGACTCCATTTAAAAGCTTCATTTACCTCTATTAAAAGTGTACACTCTGAGGTGGGAGGATTGTCTTTGTCAGTGTTCTATGGCTGTTAAGAGACACCATGACCACAGCAACTCTTAAAAAAAAAAAGCTTTTAACTGGGGCAGGCTTACATTCAGAGGTTTAGTTCATTATCATCATGGTGGGAGGCATGGCAACATACACAGACACAGGGAGATGGTTTACATCGTAGTATGCAGCAGGAATACAGCATAAATCACAGGGCTGGGCTGGAGCTTCTGAAACCTCAAATCCATGCCAGTGTCACAGTTCCTCAACCAAGACCACACCTAGTCCAACAAGGCTGCTTGTTCTAATCCTTTGAAATAGTGCCACTGTCTGTGAGCCTATGGGGACTGAACATGCCAAACACATGATGACAAAAGAAAAGTTCTACTCCCTCACCCAGATTCCATAAAGAAGATACTTAACACAGGAATGGTGACAACCCTACCAACCTATATCCTAGATACCCGGTGTGTGCATCAAGGGACTGACAGGACAGGGCTCTGCATGGGAACCCTGCCTCTGCCTTCAGCAAAATCTCTTTGAGCTTATTCATTTCTCCTGCTGCCTCTTTCATGCCTTTGCAGCAACCCTGTAAAAAAAAAAACAAAAACAAAAACAAAACCATGAATGTCTATATAAACAGAGAATTTGCCTCACTGTGTGAAGTGTATAGGGGTAATTAATATTGTAATAAAGAACCCATGTTTGTTCACAGCCAGCTGTCAAGGGAAATAATGAGTCCTCAGGGAATTGCATCCTATAATATCCACATAGCTTGTGAATGTTTTGCCATTCAGTAAAGTCTGACATTATGGAGAGACATAAACTTGCCCATCTAAGTCTCTGTCATAGAACACTCATGATACCTGGTCTCACCTCCTTACCTCTTGAGTTCCTCTCCCTTAAAACATTGTCATTTATTCTGGTATAAACATTGTAACTCCCATGTTAGTGATGCATAGTGATGCTGTTTTATGGTCCATCCTCCTTAGAAGTTCCTCATGGCCTTGTTTCCTTCATTCCTGTGCTCATTAGTTACTGAGTCTTCTTCCATCACCTTCTGTTGTGGACTAGATTGTCAGTGTTCTCCTGTATACATCAGATACTTGCCATTTTTATTACAAGTACTTTTTCAACTTAGTTAAAATATTTGTGTTGGTATCCTGCTATGTTCTTTGCTCTTTTGTAAAATTCACATCAATTCACATCAGCTTTTGTTGATACTTTTTTTATTTTCACAGATAGCTGACAGCAAGTTTCAAGGACCTCCTGAAGTGTGACATTCTGTACTTCGATGTTACTGAGATTTGTATTTATAGTCATTCCATGTCTTAAATTTTTTTATCATTTTTCCATAAGTATATATTTTTAAATTATTTATAGTACATTGAATAGTATTTAATTTCAGTCCAAGATCATAACCACTACAAACTTCAGAACTGAGACAGAATCTTAGCAGGACTGAGATGAACTTGTATTTGAGTCATAAATTCAAAGAGATTTCCCTCAGGAGAAACTGTAAATAGCACAGCGAAGAAAGAGATCATGAGGAGATGGATCAGAGACTGCCTGTGTAGGCCAAGCAGTTACTTGGCCTGCTCAGGCCCTGGATCCAATCCCTAGCACTGAGTAGATGGAGGTAGAAATGATCCTTTTGAGGCTACAGACTTTGGATTCTTCAACAGAGCCACCCAAAACTGAAAAGACAGAAGGTAATTCATAAGGGCTTTCTGAGCAGTGTATCCTGGTCTGCTGATTCTTAAATCAGCATCTGCAGTCCAGAAGTTCGAGTAATTATATTCAGTCCAATAATGTACCATTTAGGCTAATCTTTTCAAGGGTCCCAAGGAGTCAGCCTTAAATAGCAGCTTAACAAGAGGAGGATGCCTTTTTCATTGGGACACCTTCAGTTTCTCTATGCTAAATAGTCCTATCCAGGAAACTCGGTGCTGTTTTCAAAGCCATTAGTGCTCTTTGGCCATGCACATTTTCTCTCTTTAATGCTGATCAGACCTCACATTAGTTAGTACCGCCTTACCAAAAAGTCACAACTTAAAATGGCCCTGCCTAGATTGTCTCTCCTTGAGTGTCCTGTATTCTTTTTTTTTTTTTTTTCTGAATTGAACATTCTTTGAATTTCCTTAATGAGTCAAGAAACTGAAACGAATTACTAATAACAGGCAATGGTGTCTGTCCTGTCAAAACACAAAATTGCTGATCTTTTAATCACAGTTTCACACGAATTTTATGCATGCAATGAAAAGGTGTCTTTTTCTGGTACGGCATCTATGACTTTATATTAAATTATCAAAGTTAGACTATCCATATTGTTAATCTCTATAAACTACTATTAAGTCTATGATTAAAATTCTTTCCAATATGATAATAATATTTCTGCTGTGTTTTGTTGTCCAGACAACAAGGAAAAAAATGGTAAAGTGGCTGCAAATTTTCAGACGTATCTTGGCTTTCATTGTTTCTGCCTGGGGCTCCAGGGTCCAGAGCTAATAGCAAGGGGAGATTGCAGTCAGCAATTATAAATCTCTTTGACAACAAAAGTACTATACAAAGGTTCAGAAATTACATTTCTCTCCAGACAAGAAAAGGAATCTCGCCTACTTCATACTACTCTAATGAGGCAAAATATATTTAACGTTACTAATTACATTTATAGTAGATTAATTGTGTAGGGACAAAGAGAGCAAGGTAAAACCACATGGCACTAGTTCTTACTTTACTCATTGGAAAGGGAAGAGTCTCAAATGCTTTGATGCTTTTAACAGTAACTAGAGTGAACATTAATATAAGTGGGGTTTATGGAGCTAAACTCATTATATTTAAAACTCATTATCTCTGTTTTTGAAATAAAATTTACAATTACTTGTTACAATAAATCTTTTATCCCCCAATAGATAAAACAAACAAACAAACACAGAAAAATATAAAACAGAAAAGTCAATACAAATTAAACATATTCTGTGGAGCCATGTTTACTGCTCAATAAATCCAAATTCTATTAGAGACGATTTAGCTTCGTGTCACCAAAGAACTGAGCATTTTGTGAATAAGTAAAAAGTAAAAGACAAAGCTGAGATGGAGATTTAAAACGTGTGATTATTTTGTTTGTTGGTTTTAAAGTTTAACACCAGTATCCGAGTATCAGAGTAAGGTTAACAGGATTAAAGGAGTGAGTAAACAATCCTCCCACTACATCACAGGATCCTTTTCATAAGACTTGAAAGGATCTCATAGCTAGGAAACAGGAATTGGCTTCCTGTGTTTTTGTTTTGTCTGAACTCATCGATTTAACTATTTCTTTCCACCTTGCAACCTTTGTTTCATGCTAATCTACAAGCTACTCTTCAGTGTACCTTTTGAGTGTTTTTGCTTAGCTTTCTGTTGATTCTTTATGAGTCTCACATTATATACCCCAGTCTCACTCATCTCCTCATTCCCTCATATCTGCCCTTGATTCTTGTAACATCCCCACCAAAATAAAAATAATAATAATAAAAATTACAAGCAAATAACAACAAAACCAAGCATGGAAAACATCTCATTGTGGAAGCCTTAGTGTGTCACAGTGTGTCCCACAGTATATCCCTCTGTCCACACATCTTCATTTGTGAACGTTCATGGCAATGAGCCCTTGGTGGTTCAAGGTCTGTGTCTTCTGTGACACCATCAGTATTGAATCCTCACCACAACTCCTCCCAGTTACCCTGTTGTTGCCATGGAGATCCTGCAGCTTTAGAACAGCAGGACTGGCTTTTCACGCATCCCATCCATTCGCAGGTGATATGGATTTGAAGGTGAGCTAGCTCAGTGCCTTGGATCTCGGCCTGGATTGGTAGCAGAGCTGGTCACCTCACAGGTTCTCCTTTATCCACACCAGCAGGATGAGCTCTCCAGCACTGCTCTGGCGAGGCCACACAATGCCTGCCACAATCCACAGTAAGCGGGACTGTTCTTTTGCTCCCATGCAATTGGAGCCGGGTCACTCACATCCACGTCTCCAGAACCAGCTCCAAGACCTGGGGCCCACTCTCTCAAATCCTGAAGCCCGTGGTGAGGATCTAGGCCAGCTCCCTGACTCTCATACCATCAGGGCTGCCTCCCCCGTACTGTCACCATCAGGGCCAGTTCTACTATATTGCCCAGTGTTGCAGAGCCTGCTCTCCGGAGTGCTTTAATGAGGGGGCAGGGCTGGCTTTCCAATTCTCATGCCCTCACCTCAGGGTCAGCTTTCCCAACTACCACAGGTTGTGAAGGGGAAGGGAGAGGGAGGTTGGAGGGGAGAGGGGAAGGAAAAGGGAAAAGAGAAAGGGATGGGAGGATGTCATAGTCATACCCATGCCACTTAAAGGCAGACAAGTCACCAGGCCAGCTATCCCACACTCTCATCCTTGGTGCCAGCTCAGCCAAGCCCCCTCCACCAGGGCCAGTTCTACTATGCTGCCCAGGATTTACACAGATTGCTGTTGTCTTGAGTGCTCCAGCCACCAGTTCACAGAGCTAACTCACCAGCTCTCAGGACCCCAAGACCAGTTCTCCTGACTGCTGAAGATGGTGAGGGGCAATGGGATCATCTTGTAGTAGGTGAGTAGTGCTCTCCTGCACTTGTCCCCCAGAACTGACACACCCATGTCCCTTGACAGGATCAGCCCTACTCTGTTGGCCAGGTGAGGTGCAGGGCCTGTTCCTCTGAGAACTGCAGCTGGTAAGGGGGAAGGGTAGCTCTCCTGAGCTAATGATCCTGTGAGCAGGTTTGCCATCTGCTGGCGGGGGTGAGAGTTGGGGGGGCATCATCTCTGCAGCTGTGCCACCCCACAGCAGATGAGTGGCAGGGTCAGCTCTGCCACATATATGTCCTCAGGGTAGGCTCACACACATACCCCAACCATCACGGCCAGCTTCACTGCACTGTGCAGGGCTTTCTCTACCAAGAGTGTGAGATAGAGCCAGTTCTCCAGAACACCACATTCAATGAGGGACAGGGCCAGTTCTGCATAGTACCTGTACATCCAGGTGGTCCCTGGTGGCTTCCTTGACTAGGGACATCCCAATGTTCTTTTGTGGTAATATGAACCACAGACATCAACACAGACCCATGCCACTATGGAGCCATGGACTTAAGCATGGCCCTTAGTGACAGTGCAGGCTGGGGTCTCACCTTGATGGCAGGGCTAGCCACTCACAACAGGCTGCTTCTTTCTGCCCTTGAGTCTCAAGTTCCATCTTTCTTCAAACAGCTCCAGCTGCTTAATTTCTCTCTCTCCCATCTGACTACCATATACTTGCACATTATGGTGGCTCTAACTACAGGCTGGCCATGTGTTTTGCAGGCTCCTAGATGACATTTTTCATCCACACTGGAAGGCAGGCCCATGGGTGGCATGGCAGTCCACGGGGCTTTTCGTCTTCCTCCTTCTGCACAGTGCTGCCTGGATTTGATTATTTGATTTGACTTGTCTTGGGTTGGTTTAGTTTTTATGAGATCAATGCATAAAACAGCTTTGGCCACCAAACCAGGCTTCAACCTAGTCTGAACAAAGGACTGCCACCTGCTCTGGTATAAGAACATGACCAACAATAGGTGTCTCTATGCCCATTTACCTTTTGCATTTTAAGTGTGATATTCAAGAGAAGGGCACAGAAATGACTGGCAATAGGACAAATGCTCACACATAGAATCAGCAATGGCCATGCTTTCTCTGAGTTCTCAGTTATAGTATACATTTGCAGGAAGGACATCTAGACCTTTTGGCGCCTTCTTTTCATTTTTTATATTTCATTTATTAAATTTTTTGGAGGGTACACTGCCTCAGTGCACAAATGACTGCAAAGGTCCACACGCAGGAATCAGTTCTCCTTTACCTTGTGGGACTTTGACACCAGCTATGGCAGTCAGGCTCTGTGGCAAGTGCCCGTGCCCTCTGAGCAATTTGACCAGCCCATCTTGATCTTAGCTATCTGTTTTCTGAATATATATATATATACATACATATATATATATATATATGTATATATATATATACATACACACACATATATATATGTGTATATATATATATATATATATATATATATATTTCTGATTATATGTATATTGATTTGGAACACAAGTAGAATAACAGAATTGTATGTTCCTGGTGTCCCTTTCCAAGGTCCCCGCTTAAAACGTGTGTTTTTGATGTTTCTTTATGACCCTCCGTTCACTAGAGAGTGACTGTTGTGGTCCCTACCAGTGTTTAAGAGGAAGTGAGGCATCTAGACATGACACTTTACTTCAAGAGAATCCCCACTGTTTTAATCTTTTCTGTAAAGAACATGCTGGTCTATTTGATAACCTATGTTATGAAATGAGGCAAATGTTTAGTTCAACCTTCTGCCCATGTACATAAACTTTAATAGTTGCAAATTTAATATTCTTATCACCTCTTTTATGCAAATGACCCTTGACCTCCTTAGCTCCAGGAGCAAGGTTAGCACATCTTAAGCTATGGGTGACTAGAGAATGCCTTTCACTAACTCTGTCCACAGAAAAATCTGAACTATAAAACTAAATACAAAGCCGGGCGTGGTGGCACATGCTTTTAACCCCAGCACTCTGGAAGCAGAGGCAGGCAGATTTCTGAGTTCAAGGCCAGCCTGGTCTACAAAGTGAGTTCCAGGACAGCCAGGGCTATACAGAGAAACCCTGTCTCAAAAACCAAAAAAAAAAAAAAAAAACCCAAAAACCAAACCAAAACAACAACAACAACAAAAAGAAAACACACCAAAAAAAAAAAAACAAACAAACAAACAAAAAAAAAAAACCACACACACAAAACTAAATACAGTACAAAGTCACACAGACGCTGGAATAGTGTATATAGGAAGAAAAGATGCTGCTGAGTAGAAAATTTCCAACTCTACATCCACAAACACTGTCCCTTTTTATTTCTTTCTCTTTAATTATGACACTTGCTGCAGTTCTTTGTATCCTACCCTTTAGACATTGGAGCCAGCACAGTGTTCTTTGAAGAATGTAAACAGCTTTAGGTCGGGGAAAGTTTTGGTGATACTCATGTGACATTAACATGAAGCCAGTGTAGGCATTTACTGGATACATGCTGAGCAGTCTCCTGATTGGCTCCCATCATCTGGCCAGAGTTTTCTCCTTCCGAGCTCATGGTGCATGGGAACTGCCACAGGCACCAGCCTCTGAAGGTTGATTCTTTGCACGGTGCGGATTTCATCCTCGGCTTCAATTTCATGTTTACAAACAGTGCTCTTGGTCACATCGTTATTGAGATATATTGTCTAGACAGTACTTTTATTGAATATCTTTTTAATTAAAATATAACTATATCACATCCGTCTTCTCTTTCCTCTCTCCAGCTACTCCTACGTAGCCTCCTCACTTAGCTGCTTTTCTTTGATTGTTTTGCATACATATATGCACAAAAATAGAAAATTCACAAAAAGTACATTTGTGTGGTTTGTATACATATATATATGGTTTCAGTATGCATACACACAGTATATATACACTTTGTATTAGATAATCTTTTATGAGGCTCATCCTTGTTTTACAGATGGAAAGTCTGAGGCTCGGGGAGACAACATACCTGATCATGTTTTGTTTTTCTGCATCAGTTACTTTAATTTTCTTAATAATGTCCTCTAGTTCTCAAACTAGGCCTATTCCTAAATAAATTAATAATGCTAAAGCTAGACCTAATTCCTTGCTATTGGGATACTGGTGTATTCTTCAAAGCAGCTTTTCAGTAATGCTGTTGAGTTCATTTTGCAGAGCACATAGATAAAATTCACATTTTTCTCAACCAAAATTGCAATTTTGTAGATTTATTGATTCTAAAACTTTATAAATAATCAGTAATTATTTCCAGGGATATTTATAGGAAATGATGTGTGACCCAAATGATGTCACAAGAATAATGTGATTGTAGAGAAAGTCAATAAGACAGTGATCTCATGTGAATAAGGACAGTGAATAGAAGTTTCTGTTTTGGTATTGGGGCTGAGGAAAATCTCCAGCTTGCCATATCAGGGAAATGAAACTACTTAGGTTGAACAATCTGGGCTTGATAGTATACAAATGCATATATATATATGCTTATGTATACATGTGTGTATATGTATATATATGTGTATATGTGTATATGTATACACACACATATATATAAAATTTTTAAACTTTTGTCTTAGCTTATTTATTCATTTTTAAACTTAAAAACCTACATTATTCATTCTAACTGCTAAGAATATAGAACTTCCTCACTCAGGATGATACCCTCCAGGTCCATCCATTTGCCTAGAAATTTCATAAATTCATTTTTTAAATAGCTGAGTAGTATTCCATTGTGTAAATGTACCACATTTTCTGTATCAATTCCTCTGTTGAGGAGCATCTGGGTTCTTTCCAGCTTCTGGCTATTATAAACAAGGCTGCTATGAACATAGTGGAGCATGTGTCCTTCTTACCGGTTGGGACATCTTCTGGATATATGCCCAGGAGAGGTATTGCGGGATCCTCTGGTAGTACTATGTCCAATTTTCTGAGGAACCGCCAGACTGATTTCCAGAGTGGTTGTACAAGCTTGCAATCCCACCAAAAATGGAGGAGTGTTCCCCTTTCTCCACATCCTCGCCAGCATCTGCTGTCACCTGAGTTTTTGATCTTAGCCATTCTGACTGGAGTGAAGTGGAATCTCAGTGTTGTTTTGATTTGCATTTCCCTGATGATTAAGGATGTTGAATATTTTTTTCAGGTGTTTCTCTGGCATTCGGTATTCCTCAGGTGAGAATTCTTTGTTCAGCTCTGAGCCCCATTTTTTAATGGGGTTATTTGATTTTCTGGAGTCCACCTTCTTGAGTTCTTTATATATATTGGATATTAGTCCCCTATCCGATTTGGGATAGGTAAAGATCCTTTCCCAAGGAACTCGCACAATATGTACTCACTGATAAGTGGATATTAGCCCAGAAACTTAGGATACCCAAGATATAAGATACAACTTGCCAAACGCATGAAATTCAAGAAGAACGAAGACCAAAGTGTGGACACTTTACCCTTTCTTAGAAATGGGAACAAAACACCCATGGAAGGAGTTACAGAGACAAAATTTGGAGCTGTGACGAAAGGATGGACCATCTAGTGATTGCCATATGCAGGGATCCATCCCATAATCAGCTTACAAATGCTGACACCATTGCATACACTAGCAAGATTTTGCTGAAAGGACCCAGATATAGCTCTCTCTTGTGAGACTATGCCAGGGCCTAGCAAACACAGAAGTAGATGATCACAGTCAGCTATTGGATGGGTCACACGGCCCCCAATGGAGGAGCTAGAGAAATTACCCAAGGAGCTAAAGGGAACTGCAACCCTATAGGTGGAACAACAATATGAACTAACCAGTACCCCGGAGCTCTTGTCTCTAGCTGCATATGTATCAAAAGATGGCCTAGGCGGCCATCACTGCAAAGAGAGGGCCATTGGACTTGCAAACTTTATATGCCCCTGTACAGGGGAACGCCAGGGCCAAAAAGGGGGAGTGGGTGGGTAGGGGAGTGAGGGGGTGGTTATGGGGGACCTTTGGGATAGCATTGAAAATGTAAACGAGGAAAATACCTAATAATATATATATATATATATATATATATATATATATATTTAAAAAAAAGAAGGGAGAGAGTAGCGATGGTTGATCAAGAATTCTAGGTTAAGTTTAGATGAATTAAGAATTTCTAATGTTAGCACATGGTAGGATGACTACCAATAACAATGTACTGTACGCTTCAAAGAGTCTGAAGAAAGAGTTCTGAATGTTTTCTGTATAAAGTATGATCAGCATTTAACAAGATAAAGATATCTAACCCAATAAAAAGCATACATTTGTAAAACATCAAAAAAACAAAAAAAACAAAAAAGAATAAAGAACTTCATTTGATGCCTATATTAACAGTACAAGCAGGTTATGTGAGTTCTAAGCTAGGAAAAATGTATGATACCTGTGTTTACATTTAAGATGTATTTTATGCTTTTGAGATTATAATTATATCCTTTCCCCTTTATATTTTCTTCTTCTCAAACCTCCGTGTACTCCTCCTTACTTTTTTTTCACATTCATGACCTCTTTCTCACTACTTGCTTTTATTACATGCATGTATGCATATGTATTTCTAAATATAACCTGCTCAGTCTGCATAGTGTTACTTGTATGTATGTGTTTAGGGTTGACCACTCGGCATTGGATAACCAGTTGATGAGCTTTTCCCTGGGCAAGACTGTTTCTCCCATTCTCAGCAGTCCTTGTGGCCTGAAGTTCTTTGTGTCAGACTGACTCCTCTTGTTCTTTCCTCTGCCCAAGTTAGATGTCTATTGGTGCTGTCCTTGTTTAGTTCATATTTCTGCAACCCTAAGGATAAGGATACATGGGTGTGTCTTTTGACATTCCTAGTAGGCACAGCCTCACAACAAACTCCTTCATCCTCATACTCTTATAACTTTTCTGCCTCCTCTTTTGTAATGTCCTTGAGCCATAGTTGTGGGAGTGATCTGTAGATGTATCCATTGAGACTGAGCTCTACAACTCCACACTTTGTTTGGTTGTGGTTTTCTGAAATGGTTTCCATCTGTTGCAAAAGGAAGTCTCCCTGATGAGGGGTGAGAACTCTTCTATATGTGGGTATAAGGACAAATATTTAGATTGTAGTTAGGGAATTCTGATCATCTAGTGAAGTGGTGGTTGTGGGTTCTTTTCCAAAAGCCACGATTTCACTAGCCCTGGCTAATAATGCAGTTTTTAAACTAATAATAAACAATTACATCACTTTCAAGGAAACATAGAAAACTGGAAAACCTTATGTTAGACAAATTCAGTCCAATCAAGCTTTGAGTCATCTGTACTTCCTAGATTTTTTACCGATCTGTGAGATTTTGTATGTGTTTCTGAGATAAAAGTCAAGTGGAAAAATGAAGGGAGCAAAGCAACCACTGGAGGTCAAGGGTCAGGGGAAAAGGAGGAAGGAGGATACCAAGGAGTACTCCACATAGAACATGTGCTGGGGTAAAAGCATCCTCATGTCACACAACTTAACACCTCATATGGTGAAAATGCACAATGGTGATCTTAAAGGTACAGGGTTTAGAAGACAGTTCTAAAGAGGACCACATGAGACACCAAAGTAGAAACTTTACAAAGTCATAAATGGGATGCTTGGCTAAGCAACTAGTAATGAGGAAGGGTAAGTTGGGAAAAAAAAGTTCGAAAGCCAAACAGCTGAATCCTAAAGGGCTTGAAATCAGTCATCTTCACTTGGTCTTTGATAGTCACAGTCTTGAAAGTAACACGTATAGAAAAACTGCAAATACTTCCACCCAGGTCCAGGAGGCAAGGGCTGACTCTAACTCAGGTGTGGGCAGTCAATCTCCAGGTGACCTTTTCTATGGGCCTTATTGGTTTTTTTCTGAAATACTTTCGTGTGCAGTCTGTAATTTAAAAGTCTTGCTAGAGTTTACATCATTAAGTCTTACAGCTTTATAACTCAGACTTTCTGCTTCTCAGTGAAGTTTACAAACTCACATGTTCTAGAGAAAGATGGAGAATGTATACATCTTTCTCTTTGTGGAGCTTACTTTGATGAGCTTCAAGAAATCACAGGAGAATATGAGGCAGGGGTCACCTGATGCCGAGAGTCATGCGAGGCTTTAAAATTCATGGAACGTGTCCCCATCAGATAGCACAGCCACTATGGCTGTGCCCAGGAGAGGCATGGCCCAAGTGCCAAGTGTCCTGAGCACTTCGTGCTGTTATGAATTCTGTTCTGCTTGTGGCCCTCATGTTCCTCTTAATCTAAGAATTGTGCAAAAATTCTAAGGGGAGTCTAGCTCCTCACTGGGTAACATCACTGGCACTTACAATAATAGTAAGTGAACTCTTTCAGGCATTGCTGTTGGAGCAGATTAATTATTCAATCGCCATCCTAGGAAAAAACTTAGAAATGTCGATTGTTGGCAATGACCACTGCCCTTAAAAAGCATTTGGAAAACTAAAAATGTTAGTGAAGTTAGGTTGTGTTTTTGCTACTGGCTCTGTTATAGATAATCTTAGAGAAAATTTCAAAGTTCAGAAAATCACAGTCTTAATAGTTAAGCTAGGGACTTTTTATGGTCAGGGAACAAAAACAATGGCATCACTAACTGACAACACTCTCACTGAGGCTGGACTGGTGTTCGTTGATTTCTTTATATCCATTTTTGCCCTCAGCTTCCTGATATGATTTAATAAGAGTTGCTGATGAGTAGATATGCATTCTAAGGATTTAAAATAGATATGACTGATTTTTATATAAAAGTTTAGATTTGTGATTTTTTTAAAGATCCTCATAAGATTACTTTTAAAGATAAATGATAAAATAATTAATTCTTTCTTTGTAACTGTAAACTGCTGCCTGCCAGTAAGAGACTGTCTAAGAAAACTACCCTGCTTGCTCTCACTTTGCTAATTGCTAACAAGTTGCTAAGTTACCAATATATATTGGTTCTTGGGAATCATTTGTTTTCTTTACATGTAACATGTAATATGATGTCTTAAAACAGTGTTGAGGAACATACTGTTTTTTTTATAGTTATTCAGTAGAACAAAACTAGAATGTATTCACTAGGATACATAAGCTATAAGAGATAATATAAAGTTGTTGGAAATTTATTATATCTATCAAACCTGTATGTATGTATATGTGTAAAGCTTGTGTGGGTGTGTGTTAGAGCTTGCTACATCCACCAGGCATATATATGTGTGTGTGTGTGTGTGTGTGTGTGTGTGTGTGTGTGTGTGTGTATGTATAGCCTCATGTTGAAACTTCATTCCATCCACCCATCAAATATGTGTGTATATGTGTATATTTGTACATGTGTATATATGGCTGTGTGTATATGTGTATGTGTGAAATGTTTGGAGCCTACTTGTTGGAACTTTGTTCCATCAATCTGTGAATCTGAATATGTTGTCTGTAGGCCTGTATTCATGCATGCATGCATGTATGTATGTATGTATGTATGTATGTATGTATTTGTATGTATGAAGCTATTGTATTATGCCTTTTGCTTCATCCATTTAGCGTGTGTGCATCTCTCTCTCTCTCTCACTCGCTCGCTTTGTGTGTTTGTGTGTGTGTGAATTTTCTCTCTTTCTTTTTCTTTCTCACCGGTCTCTAAATGTTAAAAGACTTGAGAGGTTTACACAGGCCTCAAGGAGTAACAGACCCAGTAGATCAAGCTTTGTTTCCTCAGAGGAAAGGCTGCTGAGTAATTTCTCTAATCGCTGGCTGCTATAGGCAGCAGCTCCTGTCAGTCACTATCTGGACAGTTCCCTTTCAGCACATCATAGTGCTGACCCCTGTCAGCTGCTTTCAGCACTGACTCCAACTACTGACACTACATCTCACAATTCTCTGCAAGCCTCAGTTCACCCCCTCAGGGATGTCAAATCAGGTCATTGGCATGCCTGCCATTTGAGACAACCTGAAAGTGTAATATTTCTCTCAGTTCTTTGATTGTGAGTGGTAACAATGCAGAAAAGGCTCAATACATTGTATATAAGCTCATTAATATAAAAGTTCGGGAGGGCTTTGCCTGAGCACCCAGGGGAGCCATCTTGGTTTCCGGATCCCTCCGAGAAGCTAACAGCTTCTGGGACAGACAGAGACACAGCTTCTGAGACAGACCCCGTTTTGGGCTCCAGACATTGGGCACCTTCCCTGCCAGAGGAGAGGTGTCCACTCAGCCCAGGAGGACTTTGGTGGAACACCTGGGGGAGCCATCTTGGTTCCCAGATCTCTCTGAGACTAGTCTGCACAGGAGAGAGTATAGACTACAGAAGCTAACAGCTTCTGGGCCAGGGGAAGCTACACAGCTTCTGTGGCAGACCCAGTTTCAGTCTCCAGACATACTGGCACCTTCCCTACCAGAGAAAAGGTGTCCACCCTGCCTGGGTAGGCTTTGCCAGAGCACTTGGGGGAACCATCTTGGTTCCTGGATCCCTCCAAGACTAGTCTGCACAGGAAAGAGTGTGGACTACAGAAGCTAACAGCTTCTGGGACAGGCAGAAGCTACACAGATTCTGTGGCAGACCCAATTTCATGCTCCAGACATCCTGGCACCTTCACTACCAGAGGAGAGGTGTCCACCCTGCCCGGGAGGGCTTTGCCAGAGCACTTCGGGGAGCCATCTTAGCTCCTGGATCCCTCTGAGACTAGTCTGCGAAGGAGAGTGTGTGGAATACAGAAGCTAACAGCTTCTGGGACAGGCCCTGTTTCAGGCCTTCATCTTCTGCCAGGAGGCAGGTCCAAACGCCAGATATCTGTGCACCTTCCTTGCAAGAGTAGAGCTTTCCTGCAGAGAGTATTCTAACCACTGAAACTCAGGAGAGATCTAGTCTCCCAGGTCTGTGATAGAGGCTAACAGAATCATGAGAGGAACAAGCTCTAACCAGAAACAACTATAACAACTAACTTCAGAGATTGCCAGATGACAAAAGGAAAACTTAAGAGTCTTACTAACAGAAACCAAGATCACTCATCATCATCAGAACCCAGCACTCCCACCTCAGCCAGTCCTGGGTACCCCAACACACCCGAAAAGCTAGACCTGGGTTTCTCATGATGATGGTATAGGGCATCAAGAAGAACTTTAATAACTCACTTAAAGAAATACAGGAGAACACTGCTAAAGAGTTACAAGCCCTTAAAGAAAAACAGGAAAACACAACCAAACAGGTGATGGAATTGAACAAAACCATACTAGACCTAAAAAGGAAAGTAGACACAATAAAGAAAACCCAAAGTGAGGCAACCCTGGACATAGAAACACTAGGAAAGAAATCTGGATCCATAGATGTGAGCATCAGCAACAGAATAAAAGAGATGGAAGAGAGAATCTCAGGTACAGAAGATTCCATAGAGAACATGGGCACAACAATCAAAGAAAATACAAAATGCAAAAAGATCCTAACTCAAAACATCCAGGAATTCCAGGACACAATGAGAAGACCAAACCTACGGATAATAGGAGTAGATGAGAATGAAGATTTTTAACTTAAAGGACTGGCAAATATCTTCAACAAAATTATAGAATAAAACTTCCCAGACCTAAAGAAAGAGATGCCCATGAACATACAAGAAGCATACAGAACTCCAAATAGACTGGACCAGAAAAGAAATTCCTCCTGACACATGTTAATCAAAACAACAAATGAACTAAATAAAGATAGAATATTAAAAGCAGTAAGGGAAAAAGTTCAAGTAACATATCAAGGCAAGCCTATCAGAATTACACCAGACTTTTCACAAGAGACTATGAAAGCCAGAAGATCCTGGTCAGATGTTATACAGACACTAAGAGAATACAAATGCCAGCCCAGGATACTATACCCAGCCAAACTCTCAATTACCATAGATGGAGAAACCAAAGTATTCCACGGCAAAACCAAATTCACACATTATCTTTCCAGGAATCCAGTCTTTCAAAGGATAACAACAGAAAAAACAAACAAACAAAAAACAAACAAACAAACAAAAAAAAAACCCACCAATCCAAAGACAGAAACTACACCCTAGAAAAAGCAAGAAAGTAATCCTTCAACAAACCTAAAAGAAGACAGCCACAAGAACAGAATGCCAACTTTAACAACAAAAATAATAGGAAGCAACAATTACTTTTCCTTAATATCTCTTAATATCAATGGACACAATTCACCAATAAAAAGACAGACTAACAGACTGACTACACAAACAGGACCCAACACTTTGCTGCTTACAGGAAATCCATCTCAGGAAAAAAGACAGATACTACCTGAGAATGAAAGGCTGGAAAACAATTTTCCAAGCAAATGGTCTGAAGAAACAAGCTGGAGTAGCCATTCTAATATCGAATAAAATTGACTTCCAACTGAAAGTTATCACAAAAGACAAGGAGGGACACTTCATACTCATCAAAGGTAAAATCTTCCAAGAGGAACTCTCAATTCTGAAAATCTATGCTCCAAATGCAAGGGTAGCCACATTCATTAAAGAAACTTTAGTAAAGCTCAAAGCAGACATTACACCTCACACAATAATAGTGGGAGACTTCAACACACCACTTTCATCAAGGGACAGATCGTGGAAACAGAAACTAAACAGGGACACAGTGAAACTAACAGAAGTTATGAAACAAATGGATCTGACAGATATCTACAGAACATTTTATCCTAAAACAAAAGGATATACCTTCTTCTCAGCACCTCACGGGACCTTCTCCAAAATTGACCATATAATTGGCCACAAAACAGGCCTCAACAGATACAAAAATATTGAAATTGTCCCATGCATCCTATCAGATCACCATGAACTAAGGCTGATCTTCAATAAAAACATAAGTAATAGAAATCCAATATTCACGAGAAAACTGAACAACACTCTACTCAATGATACCTTGGTCAAGGAAGGAATAAAGAAAGAAATTAAAGACTTTTTAGGGTTTAATGAAAATGAAGACACAACATACTCAAAATTATGGGACACAATGAAAGCATTTCTAAGAGGAAAATTCATAGCTCTGAGTGCCTCCAAAAAGAAACTAGAGAGAGCACACACTAGCAGCTTGACAACACACCTAAAAGCTCTAGAACAAAAGGAAGCAAATTCACCCAAGAAGAGTAGACAGCAGGAAATAATCAACCTGAGGTGCTAAATCAACTAAGTGGAAACAAGAAGAACTATTCAAAGAATCAACCAAACGAGTAGCTGGTTCTTTGAGAATATCAACAACATAGATAAACCCTTAGCCAGACTCACTAGAAGGCACAGGGACAGCATCCTAATTAAAATCAAAAATGAAAAGGGAGACAAAACAACAGATCCTAAAGAAATCCAAAACACCATCAGATCCTTCTACAAAAGGCTATACTCAACAAAACTGGAAAACCTGGATGAAATGAACAAATTTCTAGACAGATACCAGGTACCAAAGTTAAATCAGGATCAGGTTAATGATCTAAACAGTCCCATATCCCCTAAAGAAATAGAAGCAGTCATTAATAGTTGCCAACCAAAAAAAGCCCAGGACCAGATGGGTTTAGTGCAGAGTTCTATCAGACATTCAAAGAAGAT
This sequence comes from Mus musculus, assembly GCF_000001635.26. Classification (NCBI taxonomy): domain Eukaryota; kingdom Metazoa; phylum Chordata; class Mammalia; order Rodentia; family Muridae; genus Mus; species Mus musculus. Next base: position 39,290,534 of record NC_000069.6, read on the forward strand.
CTAATTCCAGTTCTGCACAAAACACTCCACAAAATAGAAGCAGAAGGTACTCTACCCAATTCATTCTATGAAGCCACAATTACTCTGATACCTAAACCACAAAAAGACCCAACAGAGATAGAGAACTTCAGACCAACTTCCCTTATGAATATCAATGCAAAAATACTCAATAAAATTCTCGCTAACTGAATCCAAGAACACATCAAAACAATCATCCATCCTGACCAAGTAGGTTTCATTCCAGGGATGCAGGGATGGTTTAATATAAGGAAATCCATCAATGTAATCCACTGTATAAACAAACTCAAGGACAAAAAGCACATGTTCATCTCGTTAGATGCGAAGAAAGCATTTGACAAAATCCAACACCCATGCATGATAAAAGTCTTGGAAATATCAGGAATTCGAGGCCCATACCTAAAGATGATAAAAGCAATCTACAGCAAAGCAGTAGCCAACATCAAAGTAAATGGTGAGAAGCTGAAAGCAATCCCACTAAAACCAGGGACTACACAAGGCTTTCCACTTTCTCCCTACCTATTCAACATTGTACTTGAAATCCTAGTCAGAGCAATTCGACAACAAAAGGACATCAAGGGGATACAAATTGGAAAGGAAGAAGTCAAAATATCACTTTTTGCAGATGATATGATAGTATATAAGAGTGATCCTAAAAATTCCACCAGAGAACTCCTAAACCCAATAAACAGCTTCAGTGAAGTAGTTGGATATAAAATTAACTCAAACAAGTCAATGGTCTTTCTCTACACAAAGGATAAACAGGCTGAGAAATAAATTAGGGAAACACCCTTCACATTATTCAAAAATAATATAAAATAACTTGGCATGACTCAAACTAAGGAAGTGAAAGATCTGTATGATAAGAACTTCAAGTCTCCGAAGAAAGAAATTAAAGAAGATCTCAGAAGATGGAAAGATTTCCCATGCTCATGGATTGGCAGGATCAATATAGTAAAAATGGCTATCTTGCCAAAAGCAATCTACAGATTCAATGTAATCCCCATCAAAATTCCAACTCAATTATTCCATGAATTAGAAAGGGCAATTTGCAAATTCATCTGGAATAACAAAAAACCTAGGATAGCAAAAACTCTTCTCCATGATAAAAGAATCTCTGGTGGAATCACCATACCTGACCTAAAGCTGTACTACAGAGCAATTGTGATAAAAACTTCATGGTATTGGTATAGTTACAGACCAATGAAATAGAATTGAAGACCCAGAAATGAACCCACACACCTATGGTCACTTGATCTTTGAGAAGGGAACTAAAACCATCCAGTGGGGAAAAAAAGACAGCATTTTCAACAAATGGTGCTGGCACAACTGGCGGTTATCATGTAACAAGGTTATCTCCTTGTACTAAGGTCAAATCTAAGTGGATCAAGGAACTCCACATAAAACCAGAGACAGTTGAAACTTATAGAGGAGAAAGTTGGGTAAAGCCTCAAAGATATGGGCACAGGGGAAAAATTCCTGAATAGAACAGCAATGGCTTGTGCTGTAAGATCAATAATAGACAAATGGGACCTCATAAAATTGCAAAGCTTTTGTAAGGCAAAAAACACCCTCAATAAGACAAAAAGGCCACCAACAGATTGGGAAAGGATCTTTACCTACTCTAAATCAGATAGGGGACTAATATCCAATATATATAAAGAACTCAAGAGGGTAGACTCCAGAAAATCAAATAACTACATTAAAAAATGGGGATCAGAGCTAAACAAAGAATTCTCACCTGAGGAATACTGAATGGCTGAGAAGCACCTGAAAAAATGTTCAGCATCCTTAATCATCAGGGAAATGCAAATCAAAACAACCCTGAGATTCCACCTCATACCAGTCAGAATGCCTAAGATCATAACTTCAGGTGACAGCAGATGCTGGCAAGGATGTGGAGAAAGAGGAACACTCCTCCATTGTTGGTGGAATTGCAAGCTTGTACAACCACTCTGGAAATCAGTCTGGCGGTTCCTCAGAAAATTGGACATAGTACTACCTGAGGATCCTGCAATACCTCTCCTGGGCATATATCCAGAAGATATTCCTACTGGTAAGAAGGACACATGTTCAACTATGTTCATAGCAGCCTTATTTATAATATCCAGAAGCTGGAAAGTACCCAGATGTCCCTCAACAGAGGAATGGATACAGAAAATGTGGTACATTTGTACAATGGAGTACTACTCAGCTATTAAAAACAATGAATTTATGAAATTCCTAGGCAAATGAATGGAACCGGAGGGCATCATTCTGAGTGAGGTAACACAATCACAAAAGAACTCATATGATATTTACTCACTGATAAGTGGATATTAGCCCAGAAACTTAGAATTCCCAAGATACAAAATACAATTTACAAAACATTTGAAACTCAAGAACAAAGACCAAAGTGTGGACACTTTGCCCCTTCTTAGAATTGAGAACAAAATACCTATGGAAAGAGTGACAGAGACAAAATTTGGAGCTGAGATGAAAGGATGGACCATCTAGAGACTGCCATACTCGGGCATCTATCCCATAATCAGCCTCCAATTGCTGACACCATTGCATACACTAGTAAGATTTTGCTGAAAGGACCCTAATATAGTTGTCTCTTGTGAGGCTAGGCCAGGCTTAGCAAACACAGAGGTGGATGCTCACTGTCAGCTATTGGATGGATCACAGGGCCCCCAGTGGAGGATCTAGATAAAGTACCCAAGGAGCTAAAGGGGTCTGCAACCCTATGGGTGGAACAGCAATATGAACTAAGCAGTACCCCCCCAGAGCTTGTGTCTGTACCTGCATATGTGTCAGAAGATGGCCTAGTCGGCCATCATTGGAAAGAGAGGCTCCTTGGTCTTGCAAACTTTATATGCCTCAGTACAGGGGAACGCCAGGCCCAAGAAGTGGGAGTGGGTGGGTAGGGGATTGGGGATGGAAGGGTATGGGGGACTTTTGATATAGCATTGTAAATGTAAATAAAGAAAATAACTAATTAAATATATATATGTTCTTAAAACACATCTACAACATACTATAAGTAGTTTTCTTTTGTTCTCTCCTCTGTCTCTCTCTCTTTCTTCTCCTCCTTCTCCTCTTGTTTGATGCAAGGATCCTCATAGACCATACTGGCCTCCAACTCTTTGTGTAGCCAAGAATGTCCTTGAGCTGATGGTCTTGCCTCCACCTCCCAACTGTTGGGGCTTTAGTTTTGTGCCACCACACTGTACTTAGAGTGTGGGGGATGGGAAACAAGGTTTCCTGCATACAAGACATTTATTCTGCTCACTTGGTACCATCCCCACCAATACATTATAAACATCTCTGGCATCAGTGAGTCTGTAAACATGCTTTGGGAATTGTGGCTTTGTATATCAGCAAAGGTAATATCAGAAAGATTTTCTCTATTCATAATGCTCTAAGATAGCCCTGGGTGATGTGGGTGTCCTCGATGAGTGTCAGACTTTACATCTCATAGCAGAACAAGGACCAGTCTCCTCCACTTCTATGATTTTGAGGTTTCTATCCATGTCTGTTCTTGAGAAGGAACTTGTGCTCATATACATTTTTACTTCATCTACACTTTTACATTGACCACACGATGCATGCAGAGCGATGAACGACTTCAATTTTTCACTCGAGCACCATAAATGTTTTCAGCATTATGAGTGCCTCAGGGATGGTTCTGAAACCCTGAGCACAAACAGCAATCAGCTAAATTCAGACATTTTCCCCTCCTGAAAGCCGAGAAACTCCCAGCAGCTAATAATTAGTGAAATTGTGCAACAGAGAAGGAAAAGCAGACCTGTCAGCACTGAGGAAAAGTATTTTTTCACCTTGTAAAATTGCCAGGCGACCCACTCCTTTTGTAGCTGGTGCAGACATGCAGACATAGGGGAGACTTTGAGCAGGCACTGTGTTCAAACTGAACCTGTTCATGGGCTGCTACATTTGTTAAATGAAAACCTAGATTCAGGTTCACATTGAAACTTGTTTTATAATTTTTATTTTATTTTATTTTATTTTATTTTATTTTATTTTATCTCTTGATGTCTGCAAGAGTGATTATGATTTCTTGACATACTAGTCTGCCCTAGATAAATTATATCTGCAATCCAAACATGCAGATTGACAGTGATTAACATGCCAGACACTCCATGAGAGTGGCATGAACATCTTGTGTGAGCTGGTGTATTTCAGAGAGATATCTACAAACTCTTCTACCACAATTTGAAAATGTACTGCGTGTGTGCTGTGTCTAGAGGCGTGTGCCACAGCGTGCCTGTGGAGGTCAGAGGACAACTTGGCAGTGTTGGTTGGGGCTTAGGCTTTGGGAGATGGGCATGAATCTATACTATCTGTTCTCTTCTTTCGTCATGTAGATCTGAGGGATGGGATTCAGGTCTTTGAGTTTGGGGCAAGAGCCTCTACCTGCTGAGACATCTCCCTTGATCAGACCAGAGCTTTTGAACTTTGTATTTACCATGGACAGACCAACCCTTTCTTCAAGTGACATTCATAATTGATGTGTGTACATGTGTGCCTGTATGTATGTGTATTTGAGTGTGTGTGTATGTGTGTGTGTGAGTGAGTTTGTATGTGTGAATTTGAGTGTGTGTGCATGCATGCACGTGTATGTGTGTGTATTCCTCACAGTGATGCAAACCAGGCTGAGGTGTCTCAGGAATCCCCAGTTATATGTGAGAGAACATAGGCAGCATGTGAACAGGGCTGTGTGTGCTCACAGGCTTTTGGTGTCTTTCTTCTCCTTAAAGAACAGCCCTGCTCCCAAAATACCTTGAGATCACTGTATTTCACCACTACAAAGTCCTGCTGGCTTTGCACAAAGAAGTCTGGACTTTTCCGGAAGTCAGAAGAGATAGCCTGTGACCTCCTGTCTTCTGCTATCCATTTCATTTCCTTCCTGCCTTATCTTTGTAACACCAGCACTGACTTCCAAGTAAACAGCTGCACATTGATGACAAAACCCATCCCTTTCATTCCACCTATGAACCCCACCAGAGCACAGAGCACACAGAGCCTGACGTGGTTTCTAAATTTCTTCTCTTTGTGATTTCCTATTTTCCAGGTGTCCTAATAAATGTTTGTTCTACGTTACGAGTGAATCATTCAAGGTGATTTCTCTTCAGTCTTTTTCTGAGTTTACCCACTTTATATAAATAAGAATAAAGAATCCCAATTGCTTCAAAATTTCTCATTTCAATTCAGACTGTGATTAATCTGGTAGATAAAAGTGGTAACTTTCACATTTGAGGCAATCAAGATATAAAGACAGTACGGAGCTGTCAATAGGAACCGCCCTGGCAGGTCATCTGGCCATTGGTCATTACCATGGTTATTTCTAGTTATTGAGTCTCTGGCAAGAAAGGCTGGGGTCCTGGAGTCATTGTGATTGTTAGACTATGATATCATCATATGCCCCCTGTAGCCCTTACTTTGGAGGCAGAATTGAGGTACTTCCAAAAGGCATGCAGGTTTTTGTGGATTTTGACCAGGAAAAGAGTAGGTTTGAATGGAATACTTTTACCCAGGAAACCCTTGCCCTGCAGCCCAGTGAGTGTCACTGGAACTCTGTTTAATCACACAGTCGTATCCACCTCTTTTATAGATGCTCAGGGACAGCAAAATGGTGGCACCAAAATGTACCTTCCCCATTTTCCTATTTTTAATACGAATGTATTTCTTTGGAAAAAATAAGTTGAAGAAATTATAATTCCCTAACACCACTGTAAAGGGAAAAAGAAGTGAAGTACAAAAGTTATAGCGTCTACCGAACTCCCCAGCACAGTGTGCGAAATGTGTGGCTTTCCTGACACCACACACAAGCTCAGGCACAGACTCCTACTGTCTGCTGCAAATGCCCTTTTTACCACCCCTGTAAAAATAAGATCTTCTGTTCTTGGAGACCAGCTGGGCTGTGGCTGCTTCTCTGACTGCTGGGAGTCGAGGTGGTCTGTTCACTCTCAGCCATTTCAGTTTTATGTTCAGTTGCTTGGTTGGGTTTTTGTTTGTTTTTTTTTAAAGAAGTTCTTTTCTAAAGAAATCTGGCTTTTCTTTCAAGATTGTATATGTGTAATTTGAACAAATTATTGAGATTGATCAATAGCATAGCTGAAAGGGTTTTTGTTGTTGTTGTTAAATAATTATTTTCCAAAATGCACTGGTATTCAACTTGTTTTTGCTTGTTTGTTTTGGTTTTTGTTTTTGTTTTTAAATAAAACAGCTCAAGTCAATAGATAATAGTGTTTCTGATCCAACTTTCACTGATTTTAAGGCAGGCATAAATGAACCAGGGGCAAGTCCATATTTCATACTGGTTTTCCAGGCTAGCCTGTGTGGAAAGTTGCCCCTCCCTTCAGGTAGCAGCTGCTGCCAACTGTTCTGTGATTCCAAGTGATTAATAACAGTAGCTGATCGAGTATGCTTTTCCTAACTGTGCTTCTTTAGAAGGAAGTGTCATTCCTCTTCCAGTGCTCCGTATCACCTCTCAGGGATGGAACACAGAAGTCGGAGTGCACTGCACTGGGAAAGAATCACACAGTTTCCTCTCATGTGCTGTTATGAAATTTTGTTTTGTGCCTGTTCTACTTAAATATTACAGCATAGACTAGAGAAATGCCATGAAACTGCAAAGATCTGCTGAAACACAGATATTGTTGTCTTGTTATGTCATTGTAGGATATAGTTCCAGTACTTCTGTATGCATACTTGTGTGTGTGTGTGTGTGTGTGTGTGTGTGTGTGTGTATGTGTGTGTGTGTGTGTGTGTGGTTAATATTGATTGCTAAGTTAAAAGTAAAACTAAGATTTCCTTAAATCAATTACATATGAATGTTAAACCAAAACTCTATGACATAAAGCTAGAAAATAGACAAAAATGTTGCACAAACAGCAAATATTACTAGTATATGTCCCTGCTGCTATTTCAATAACAGTCAGAGTACATAAAAACTAAACCAAAAAAGGTTAAAATTATTAATTAGAAACATAGTATATAGTTGCACAAAACATGGGTATGTCTTCAAAGGGGATAAAAGATAGCTCATTTTGAGCCATATGTGAAGGATGGTGGCTCAGATATCTGTAGACTTTAAATCACATCTTTCAGTTTGGAAGGTACCCTATGCCTTGTTCTATATGACTATAGAACAAGAGAAAGTCATAGAGCAAGGCTTTTTCCAAATGCCTTGGTGGAAACATCAGGTGTGCTGGTGACTGTGAAGCAGTATCCTCCTTGCTAAAACCTCAGAAGTTCTCTGATGACATCCTTAGCTTTCCAGTTGGTAGAAGTCAATGATCTGTTATGTAAATAAATTCAGAGTTTTATCTAATGATTGAAAAGATATTAGGTCAGACAGAGAAGTAAACACTGAATAACTGCTGGTGAGTCAAAGACAGTATGATGTCTAGAAGGTTTTGGTAAACTTTTCACTTCCCCAGGGAAAATGGACTAAACGTAAGTTGACCTCTTTATTCTAATGAGGGCACAAGAAGAGTGAAGAGGGCAGAGCTGGAGTATGTTCATCTTTACATTTCTGTGTGCTATGACCCACAGGGCTTGGGTCTGGAAACCCAACTGGGTTGATGATGAATAAAGAATGTACAGATGTACAGATGCAAGCTCAGAAAAGCTGGTCCCCAAGGCCAGGGAAGGTGTTTACACTCTAACAGAGCCAAATGCAGCACCCTGGAACCTCCGTGTGCTTATTCCACACAGTAGAGAGGGGCAGTGGCTGGCTAGTCTCAGAAGGACATCTTTGTAGGTGAGTGGTCTCAGGCTGCAAGGATGCTCAGAGGATGAGGAAGCTGCCCTTGCTAGTTCTTGTACCCAGTGGACACTCATTCATACTCAGAGTCCCAAGAAGGTTTTGGCATTCCTCTGAGACTCACCTAGATAACATTTTGTCATTTGCTTGGAGCTGAGACTTTGGAGTCCCGACATGGATATGCCCATGTGAACAATACACATTCTCTCAGGACTTTACTCACTCAAGGTTTCCTCCATTCCTTACACCCATGGGTGTAAGATAAGACAGGAACTCCTGGTATCTACATTAATCTTTACCTATTTTTTTGTCATATATGGTGACATATACACATATATGTATATTGTTCTCAAACAGTCTCTTGTTTTACATATATTACTTGGTAATGGGCTAAACTTGTTAGTGGGATTTGTTCGTATTTCTTTTTTTTTTCCATTTTTTATTAGGTATTTAGCTCATTTACATTTCCAATGCTATATCAAAAGACCCCATACCCACTCACCCCCACTCCCCTACCCACCCACTCCCCCTTTTTGGCCCTGGCGTTCCCCTGTACTGGGGCATATAAAGTTTGCAAGTCCAATGGGCCTCTCTTTGCAGTGATGGCCGACTAGGCCATCTTTTGATACATATGTAGCTAGAGACAAGAGCTCTGGGGTACTGCTTAGTTCATATTGTTGTTCCACCTATAGGGTTGCAGTTCTCTTTAGTTCCTTGGGTGCTTTCTCTAGTTCCTCCATTGGGGGCCCTGTGGTCCATTCAATAGCTGACTGTGAGCATCCACTTCTGTGTTTGCTAGGCACTGGCATAGTCTCACAAGACACAGCTATATCTGGGTCCTTTCAGCAAAATCTTGCTAGTGTATGCAATGGTGTCAGCTTTTGGAAGCTGATCATGGGATGGATCTCTGGATATGGTAATCACTAGATGGTCCATCCTTTCGTCACACTTCCAAATTTTGTCTCTGTAACTCCTTCCATTGGTGTTTTGTTTCCTATTCTAAGAAGGGGCAAAGTGTCCACACTTTGGTCTTCGTTCTCTTGAGTTTAATGTTTTTAGCAAATTATATCTTATATCTTGGGTATCCTAAGTTTCTGGGCTAATATCCACTTATCAGTGAGTACATATTGTGAGAGTTCCTTTGTGATTGGGTTACCTCACTCAGGATGATGCCCTCCAGGTCCATCCATTTGCCTAGGAATTTCATAAATTCATTTTTTTAATAGCTGAGTAGTACTCCATTGTGTAAATGTACCACATTTTCTGTATCCATTCCTCTGTTGAGGGGCATCTGGGTTCTTTCCAGCTTCTGGCTATTATAAATAAGGCTGCTATGAACATAGTGGAGCATGTGTCTTTCTCACTAGTTGGAACATCTTCTGGATATATGCCCAGAAGAGGTATTGCTGGATCTTCCAGTAGTACTATGTCCAATTTTCTGAGGAACCGCCAGACTGATTGCCAGAGTGGTTGTACAAGCTTGCAATCCCACCAACAATGGAGGAGTGTTCCTCTTTCTCCACATCCTCGCCAGCATCTGCTGTCACCTGAATTTTTGATCTTAGCCATTCTGACTGGTTCGAGGTGGAATCTCAGGGTTGTTTTGATTTGCATTTCCCTGATGATTAAGGATGTTGAACATTTTTTCAGGTGCTTCTCTGCCATTCAGTATTCCTTGGGTGAGAAATCTTTGTTCAGTTCTGAGCCCCATTTTTTAATGGGGTTATTTGATTTTATGGAGTCTACCTTCTTAAGTTCTTTATATATATTGGATATTAGTCCCCTGTCCGATTTGGGATAGGTAAAGATCCTTTCCCAATCTGTTGGTGGTCTTTTTGTCTTATTGACGGTGTCTTTTGCCTTGCAGAAGCTTTGCAATTTTATGAGGTCCCATTTATCGATTCTCGATCTTATAGCACAAGCCATTGCTGTTCTGTTCAGGAATTTTTCCCCTGTACCCATATCTTTGAGGCTTTTCCCTACTTTCTCCTCTATAAGTTTCAGTGTATCTGGTTTTATGTGGAGATCCTTAATCCACTTAGATTTGACCTTAGTACAAGGAGATAGTACTGGATCAATTCGAAATCTTCTACATGATAACAGCCAGTTGTACCAGCACCATTTGTTGAAAATGCTGTCTTTTATCCACTGGATGGTTTTAGCTCCCTTGTCAAATATCAAGTGACCATAGGTGTGTAGGTTCATCTCTGGGTCTTCAATTCTGTTCCATTGGTCTAGTTGTCTGTTGCTATACCAGTACCATGCAGTTTTTATCACAATTGCTCTGTAGTACATCTTTAGGTCGGGCATGGTGATTCCACCAGAGGTTCTTTTATCCTTGAGAAGAGTTTTTGCTATCCTAGGTTTTTTGTTATTCCAGATGAATCTGCCGATTGCCCTTTATAATTCGTTGAAGAATTGAGTTGGAATTTTGATGGTGATTGCATTGAATCTGTAGATTGCTTTTGGCAAGATAGCCATTTTTACTATATTGATGCTGTTGATCCATGAGCATGGGAGATCTTTCCATCTTCTGAGATCTTTAATTTCTTTCTTCAGAGACTTGAAGTTCTTGTCATACAGATCTTTCACTTCCTTAGGTAGAGTCACGCCTAGGTATTTTATATTATTTGTGGCTATTGAGAAGGGTGTGGTTTCCCTAATTTCTTTCTCAGCCTGTTTGTCCTTTGTGTAGAGAAAGGCCATTGACTTGTTTGAGTTAATTTTATATCCAGCTACTTCACTGAAGCTGTTTATCAGGCTTAGGAATTCTCTGGTGGAATTTCTAGGGTCACGTATATATACTATCATATCATGTGCAAACAGTGATATTTTGACTTCTTCCTTTCCAATTTGTATCCCCTTCATCTCCTTTTGTTGTCTAATTGCTTTGGCTAGGACTTCAAGTACTTGTTGAATAGGTAGGGAGAGAGTGGACAGCCTTGTCTAGTCCCTGATTTTAGTGGGATTGCTTCAAGCTTCTCACCATTTACTTTGATGCTGGCTACTGGTTTGCTGTAGATTGCTTTTATCATGTTTAGGTATGGGCCTTGAATTCCTGATCTTTCCAAGACTTTTATCATGAATGGGTGTTGGATTTTGTCAAATGCTTTCTCAGCATCTAATGAGATGATCATGTGGTTTTTGTCTTTGAGTTTGTTTATATACTGGATTACGTTGATGGATTTCCGTAAATTGAACCATCCCTGCATCCCTGGGATGAAACTTCTAAGGCTTCAGGATAATCAAGTTCTCAGCAGGCAGGAAACAGATGGGAAGGAAGCTGGGAAGAGTTAGGATTGAGGATGCTCTGTAAAGCTAATGTGTGTTTTCATTTCATTTTTCTTCCCTTTCTCTTATTCTTTATCTAGCAAAGAAGTTACTCTTTCTCTCCTATTTGTTGTAAATTCTCTTTGACCACAACACCAGAATTTACATGTATGTGGCAAAATTTTTGCATGTGGTTGAAAATTGGGACTATTAAATGAATAAATATTCAATAGAGGGTAAAAGATTTGCTGGTTAATTTCCATTGTCGACACCTTAGAGAAAAGGAAGACACAACTTGAAAGAGTCTGCCAGGGCTTTTCTGTTGAGTAGATTATGAGAACTCTGCCTCAGTTATGATGCAATCCATTGATAAATGGGAGATTTGAATACTGCACTGGCTTTTTGTATGTATCCAAGCACTCTTTCTTCTCTTCCATAAAATTACAACACCGTCACAGAAAAGGCAGAGAGAAACCAGAAGGTTTTGTTGCCCCAACTTTGTCAATCAGAAATACAATCCAATCTTCTACTTTCTTTTAGCCTCCTAGCCTTTTAAAGCACAGGGAGCTACAGGCTGAATAACTCTTAAGTACCTGTTAACATTTTTTACTAATGTATCTAGATTAATCTTTTGACTTTGTCTATAAGGATGTTTTCAAAGGCAAATGCCATGCAGGCCAACTGAGGTAGGAAGAACTCAGAATGTAGGAGGTAGCATCCGATGTGCCCGGAGCTGATGACAGAGAGGATAGGAAATGAGCAAGAGAATGAAAAGCAAGTTCCCCTGAGCTGGTGTGGTCATCAAGGCTGCTGATTATCAGTGTCATCCTCGAGCCTCATCTGTCTCCCATTATGGAGTCACGCCAGCAGCCAGCAGCTTTTCAGAGAGATTTGGGCTGCAGACACAGGTAACATCAGGAATGACTTTTTTCCTGCTTTGTCCATTCTGCAGCAATGATCAGTGATCAGCTACTGATTTCTGTGTCTCAGTCCACAGACATAGTGGGAGTCCATGGCCTATTGTTTCGTAAGGCAAGCTAGTAAGTCTCTACCATCAATTGTAAATCTATACACATAATATATACTAGAAGATCTGTGTAGATCTACATATAATTCATATATAGGCTGAAGTATCATTAAAGTATGTTGCATTATATTACACTTGATATTATAGCATATTTATTACACTACTTATTGTTTCCCTTTCCACTGATGCCCCAGTATGGAATGCCAGGATGGGGAAGCAGGAGTGGGTAGGTGTGTGGGAGAACACCCTCATAGAAGCAGGGGGAAGGGTAGTAGGATAGGGGGTTTGCAGAGGGGAAAACAGGAAAGTGGATAACATTTGAAATGTAAATAAATAAAATATCCAGCTTTAAAAAAAAGGAAAAAATGACAATGAAAAAAGAAAACCTTAAATAACACAAATGGGGATTTTGGTGCTATAAGTGGCTATAGTCTTGCAGTTGTCAAGCTATGGCTTATGAACACGAGAAAAAAGCATATTTCTGATGGTCTTAGGAACCCCTGACTATAAATTTATTTTTGTTGCCACATTGTAACTGTAATTTTGCCTCTGACAGTGTCGCCATTCCTAAGGCCATCAGAAATACATGTTTTCTGATGGTCGCAACCTGTAGTTTGAGAACTGCTGCACTAGAGAAGAAGAATTTTAAGCATTGATTTCTCCCATTGGTTTTATGGTTTCTCCATGATCTTTCTGATCATAAAGAGAACTCTGGCAATTTTTTGCCATGAACTGTCTAAAGGCATATACACAGTAAATGCACTTAACACTCTTAACTCACACCTTGTGAGAGGTGAGGGACTTAGTAGCAATATATATGATCTTTCGAAGCATTTCTGGGAAACAAGTATAATGATGTTGGCTGGTGGCTCCTGGCATCGAAGGACAAAGCAGTAAATGAAAAGAATGAGCTCAGAGATTCAATTTCCCAGCTCCAGATGTGCACAAACAATCTACAGGCTTTTAAGTGTGCCCTGAAGGAGAATCTTCTGTCCTGAAAGCCATAGGATTAAAGTTGCCCACAACCAAAGCCAAGCCCTCATCATGTAACTGGCTGACTTACAAGGGGAGTTTGAATTCACAGACTCCAAGAGTGTCCGAGTGTCTACACTTAAAGTAGAGACACTCATTGGAAGAGTGAAATTCTGTAAATTGGGCTGGGAGCCTGGAGCCATTCTTTTGAGACTGAGGAAATCAAGCTCCTAAATTCTCCTCATTTAATTTGATAAAGGAAGAGGTCTCAAGAACTTCAGCGACAGTCGGGCCACCACTCTACCTTTTATAGTACTACCCCCTCTACCTCTGTCTGTGGGAACTAATTCTACACTGCCTGTCAGAACAATTAAGACTAAGCTCAGTTACCAAGCAGGATACAAATGATGTCCTTGTGGACACATCCACCCTCACCAACTCTCATTTTGGCCAATAAGCCTACATCCAGACTCAAATCTCCATAGGAGGCTATGGGCACATCATATAGTAGGGTTATGGCATGCTCTATACCCAAAAGGGTTTCTTTAGGTTTCTAATTCATATATCTCTGAAAATCATTCGTAGAGATGGATGATCAGCAGAGGAATAAGCATAAAAGGAAGTACATAATACGAACAGGAATGATTTAGTGCTACATGTTCAAAGAGTAGGGGTTCTAGATTTAGTATACCAGTTTGCACAGGTAATAAATATACAAATGGTTTATTTGGTAGTTAACTGAAGTCCATCAAAAGACAACCTGTTATTTATGAGCAGATGTCTGCTATTCCTTAGCTCATTTCAATGGAGGATTGAAAGACTCAGAGGCATTGCAATTTGGAGTAAATTTGCCACATACAACATCCACCTCCACTAGAAGATGGGCCTTTAGTACATTAAGCAGTAGTAGTAGATTAAGAAACCAGTTTCTGAGGGGAAATCAGAATCCTTCAAGAGCTTGGCCATTGAAATTTTCTGTGCCAGAAGCAATACTGTGGTTAAGCACAGCAATAGTTAAAATATTCTGTATGGTAACACACACAAATATGTATATGACACCCTCTCTTCTGGCCTTCTTAGGCACCTGCACTCATGTAAGCCTACACACACACACACACACACACACACACACACAATCTTTAAACCAGGCCCTATTCTTCAGTCAGTTGATCATCCAGTATAACCTATAATGACACAGGCGCATATGGGAAATAAGGAAGCATTGCACCAGAGGTAGACAGTATGTTATTTGGGTCACTGTACCTTCAGGACCTGCTTGGTCTTTATCACTTATGTTGCATGTTCATTTGATGACAGAGTGACACCGTGCTTGCCTAAAGTGAGGAGTTTTAGAAATTGAACAATTAATATCATGTGGTATTTGGTGGCCCGTTATCACTGTTCAGTTTTTACTACACCTCTCTCTCATGCTTTGTCACGTAATAACATGGGTTAACTTAGTATTTCAGATTAAGCATTATTTAACCTACATTGCCATGCTTAATTTCTTGGATACCCTGGAAAGATTAGGTATCCCTGGGGGAAATACAGTACATGTCTCACGCTGTACAGGATAATTATGTTAGCAGAATTGTGACCTTGTCATTGATTTTACTGAGGGCTAAGTATGGTTTAAGGAGATTGGTTTAGGTGTCAAGACACTAAAGGGCTTCTAAAGGCTACACATGGCTGGTAGCTTTTTTATGTTGAGAGGAAACTAGGAAGGTCCTATGGGTCCATGTGTGGGTGTGTCTGTGAGGTCAATTCCAGATACAGTTGCTATATTGAGACAGCACCCAAGAGAGGGTGAAAAGAAGATCTGCCTTGAATGAGGCAGCACATATAATAGCCTGGATCGTATGTAACAAACGCAGAGGGAAGAAGGCAGCTAAAGACTGAGAAGCTCAAACCTACCAGACCAGTATGCCTAGCGGAGCTGGTGCTGCCTGTGGACATGACTCGTTTCTTCTTTCTTTCAGGGTGAGTCACATCAGTGACTGAAGAAGCTTCCAGCTTTAGCCTAGAGCCTGGTCATTGGTGAGAATTGGTCAAAGGTGTCCAGCTTCTTGGGTTGAACAGCTAAACGTTCTCTAACATTCCAGGGTGCAATGCCCACTGTTGGACTAGCCAGCCTCCAACCGTATGAACTGATTTTGTACATTTCCTTAATAATTATGGAATTATCTGTGTCTTATGAACTCCACCTATGTATTTGTTTTGTTCCTGCAAAGCTCTGTAAGTTAGGAAGGGTGTAAGACGCTTTCCCGATTATGGATTATGGGGAAAGCACTGAGCCTGTAGTGCTTTCCAAAAGGTAATTGCCAGTAAAGAAAAACACAGTTGGTACAAAAAGCAAAGACATTTAACTTGTGTAACATACAAATGCTTGCTTGGACTTACTTAGACTTGGCAGTGTTATACATGATGATTCTCTTTCATGTTGAGTTCACACATTACGATTTTTTATTGTACAATCGCTTTTGTGTAATTCTCATAGTGGGAAATAAACTCGGCCCTGTCAACAAGAAGTCCACATGTATGTGCAGCACATAGAAGCTCCAGGTTTGCTTTCAGAGACACAACTTCGGGAGGGAGAGGTTCTTTCCCATGATGTGCTAACTGAGCCCCGTGATTTTGTACTCATTAGCAAGTTTTGCCCATAATGAAAAACTTACAACTTCTTTGCAGACGATTTTGTCATCTCAGACGCCCGCTCCCTTTCCTGTCTGGGCTATTTTTTGGTTTTTGCTTTTATTTTTAATCCCTGTGAAATCTTAGGCAATCCTTGTGTCTTAAACATGATCTCTCTGTCTACATTTCTGTCCTTAACTTCATGGATCAAAAATAATATGAAACTCAATTTTACTTGGAGATATCTTCACATTTTAATTTCTATCTATCATCTATGTTTTTTAAAGAGGTCCCCTCAGTATCTTTCTCTTTCTCATGAAAAAATAAATAAATAAACTTGTAAATTGCAGAACTGAAAGTGTCTTTTAATGCTAAATCCTACCTAGCAAAATCAGCATGTATTGTAGTATTGTAATTGATGTCCTGCTGATCTATACTGGTCATTATTGTGGTTTAAATACACAAAGGTGTCCCAAAGGTTCTTGTTTTGGGTAATTGTTCCCCAGATAATCACTGTGTTCTATGGAACCCGGGGAGCCTCCAGCAATGAGAATCAGCTCAGAGAAATGGATCTGTAGGTGTGGAACTTTGCAGGTCTTAGCTTGATCCCAGGTGTCAGCATGTTTCCTTTTTGCTCCACTGGTAAATTGTCAACATTGCCTTTCAATAGTGATTATTCCTATGATTTTTAATTTTTTCATGAGTATCTATTTTATGATGGATGGCAAACTGACTACACTAATCTACTTTGTAATTTGCCCATGTGACCAGAAACAAGATGGATGAAGCTCAGGATGATGGACCAAGGACACAGCATATTTTCCTTTCTGCTGTTGCCACTGGTTTCTTTCTTTCTTTTTTAACTTCTTTTCTTATCCTAGTAGCCTGGATTTCATATTATGTATTTCATGTATTAAACAATAACATCATTCATAAATTGTGACATATATATATATATATATATATATATATATATATATATATATATACATATATCTCAAGTGGTATAGGATATATGGTACACGAGATGTAGCATATGGAGTATGATGCACGGTGTATGGTATATGCCATAAATATTTTAAAACAACTGTTAGATTTTTAGAATACCTTACAGGAAAATGAAGACATCCATACTTAATATAACTTTTAATAAGATACTGACATTTTTCTTTCACAAATTTTGTGAACACTCAAGATAAATAATATATGTTGGTCCTAGAAGTGGATTAAATCAAAATGAGATGAAAATTTTCAATGCTAGTTTCAATGCAATTAACTTAAATAAAAACTATAAGGTGGGTATGATAATCTCTTTTGTAAAATGCTTTCTATTATGTTTAATATCAGAACTAGTAAAATGAGAACCAAGCCAGTCTGAATTAAAATATAACCTGGGACACATTGTTTAGAAGAACTTTAAAGATGGTTTTCCTTTTAAATGAAGTTTGAGAGACCAGCTACAAAATTCATACTTGTACAATGGTAACTACATAACTCACCTGATCTGTATTTGCAACCCAGACAGAAAAGAAAAGTAGAATTTCTATATGTACCTATAGATTAACATAGGCTAATGCAATATTTAAAAGTGTTGTATTTAAACAGCAAAGTGACAATAATTACAGATTAACCACTTCAGACTTTGGTTTGTGCATGAGCAGGGATTGAAGGTTTTCCTTCTTACTATCTATCTTTAATATTACCAAAAACAAACAAACAAACAAACAAACAAAAGCCAGACTTCTCTTTTTAAACTAATCCTACATTGGAGTCAAATTTGTACTTTCCTCGCATATTTCATTCTCAACTGGAATGAGGTCATTCTCCCCTATTCATGATACTTGCTAAACAAAACAAACAAAGCTTTTATGCTTCTATCAGATGCGGGAAGTGAAGCAGAACACCCTCTCCCATCCCTGTTAGCGTCGGGGGTCCAGCTCTTCAAGGAAACCCAGATGGTGTGAGGGAAGGTGACAGAGCCTATCTGAGGACAATGACTTGCTTGTGCACAAAAGTTCCTTGTTCTTGTTGAAGACAGATTCCCAGACAGAGCTGAAGGTCTAAGCAAAGAATCCTCCCTCCTATTCTCAAGTTGTTCTGAGAAAGAAGAAAAATGACAATAAATTCGGGTGTGGACACGGGGAAAGCATGGAATGGTGGAAGGAGTGTCTATGGGTACAGTTGCTTTGGATCTAAGTCTGGAGGTTTCTCTAAAAACTGAACGTAGATATACCGCAAGGTCCAGCTATACCTGGCCTGAGCATATGCCTAGAGGACCTGTACCTCACTGCTTTCACATTCATTCAGACTTTCTAGGAAGTAGAAACCAAGTTCGACGTCCATTAACTGACTGATGGATAATGAAAACACATCCCACATACATGATGAAATATTTCTCACCTGCAAAGTAAAATGCAGGCAAATGTTAGGTGACCTGATTGAGGCCACCCTAACCCCCAAAGGAAAACATCCAGTGTTCTTACTTATATGTGGTGCCTGGTTCCAAATATTTTATTTTCTGTGTTTAACCTGCTGTGCTTGTGAAAGCCAAGAAACTAGAAACAGGCCACTAGGGAAGACACGTTTGGTAATGGAGATAGTAGAATGCAGGTGAAATGAAAGGAGAGAGAGGGGAGACAGGGATACAGGGAACAGGATGGCTGAAGCATGTAGTGGAATGATGAGGTTGTGAAGGAGGACAGGGATGGGTTAAAAAAATGAAGTGTACAAGGAGAAGCTGTGTGGGAGCCTACAACCCCGTGCCCAAGTGTAATGAGACAACAGAATACATGTGATATGAAAGAACTGAGCTGAGAGGATGCTGAGAGCTAAAGACATAAGTGATCCTGTGGACACAGAGGGATGGGGTGTGGGTTAAAGAAGGACAACAAAGCCTTAGGAACCCCCCACTGCTTTACAAGTTACATGTGTGATTTTCTTAAAGGAGTTTGACAGTAATATTCCACATTCGTAGGCAATGCTGATCCCAGAAGACGTGGGATATTTAAAAATGTATACCAGTGCTAACCAGGTGTACCTCTCTACAAGTTTTAGTGATGGAGGTTCCAGAGACACCCAAAAGAGAAAGAACAACTCAAAAGTAGCCCCTAAGGAGTGTCACTGAGTGTCTGAGGATCTCCTGGGCCAACACTATGTGAATGCCTCATGTCGCAAAGGAGTTGGAAGAGATGGTCATATGTATCATTTGCAGTTGCTAACCCAGGGGTCCAGGACAGGAACCCAGTAAATTCTCTGGAAAGGATGATACCTTCCAGGGAGAGTCTGAGACATGAAATAAAATAAACACTTTGACTACCTTAAACAAAGTGGTAGGTGGTTTGATTGTATTAATCAGATCAAATGTTTAATTTATTTTTCTTCTAGCCTCACGTATGGAATGCAAGAAATAGAGGTCTCTTTAAAGACCTCATTTTAATTTGCATGTGCCCTAGGGATGAAATATGTTCTGTGTGAGCTTTGATGTTGCAGCTCTATTTGGTCTTACTAAATTCTTTATAAAGGCTATTCAGCAATAAGCCCTGGGAAATGGATATATAAAATCCATTTCCATTTTTATCCTATTACTGAATTCTTTTTCATTGAAAAATATCCCTAAGGTTGGTCTTATTCTGAATGCAGTTTGAAGATACAGATTAATGCTTCTAGAAGGGCACCTATTTATTTTAACTTTGATCATAGCTGAAAGCATAAGAGAATGCTTCTGGTATATTTTTCCACTAGATTATAAAATATTTAATTTTACTGAATAAAGTAATTTGGATGATGTATGTATATTGTTCCAATAAAGATAAGGTGAAATCCTTTTATCATCTTAAATATATAATATATATTAAATATACACATACACAACACATATTTTACTGCCTAGAAATGCAAATTTACAAAATGAAATCAGCATTTTCTTGGAAAATGTTAGTTCTTTATCTGTAGCAATCACATCTTCTGTATTTTAATAAAAAACAAATAAAATAGTCATTTGTATTACAATAGCATAGTCTAAATATAACTGAAGTTATAAAGTCAAGTTTACTGTTATGGTCTATGTAATGTTAACCCCTTAAACTCTGATTCAGTCTCTATAGTGGGAGCCTAAGAACTGAAAACAAGATCATTAAATGGCCAGCCATCTCTGCCTTTGTGAACGGATGTTTGTGTTAACAATTAATGGATTAGTGGGTCCCTCAAAAGTGATTCTTGTTAGGAAAAACATCACTCAAGCTCCAGATCTGTAACCACAGGATGCTCTGTGTTGCCCGGAGAGTGCTAGCAGGAAGCCCATCTCCAGAAGAAGCCCCATGAACCTTGGACCAAACCCACAAGCTAGAGAAACCTCAATGCCTTAATGCTGACCCTCTGTGCTATTGTGCAGTTAACCTCAGACAAGGAACCAGTATTTCTCACTCAGATTATTCAACATCCCCAAATCCACTGTCTTTCTATGTTTTGGGAGAAATTAAAACATTTTCATTATTTTTATTGGATAAAACATTTATTTCAAAAGCAGCATGAATATATTTGGAAACATTTTATTTTGATTGATTAAATAATTTTGATGGATTTTTTTTTACTTATTCACTTTATTTGAGACAAACATGAATCATTAGTCATCTAACCTTAAAGAAGCAATTGAATTGTAAGTCAGTACAGCACAGAATATATGTTAAACTATTTGCCTGGGTTAGTGGCTGTATCCTAGAACTTAAGGGGTTAAAACAGGATGATTGTCCATATTTTGATATCAGCTTGGGCTACATTTGAGACTTGGTCTAAAAAATAAAATAACAGAAAGGAATTAGAAACACGGATGTAAGCTGTGATAGGAAGCAGGGAATAATATGAAGAAATAGGTAAAGAAGGCAGGTAGGTTTTCTTAGTTTGGGTTTTATGGCAATGAAGAGACACCATGACCACAACAACTATTATAAAGGAAATAACAGAGATTGGCTTGCAGTTTCAGAGGTTCTATCCATTGTCATTATAGTGGGAAGCATGGGTGGCAAGCAGGCAGACAGGGTGCTGGAAGAGCTGAACATTCTGCATTTTGATCTGCAGATAGCAAGGAGAGACTGTGCACCATACGGGGTAAAGCTTGAGCATAGAAATGGCAATGCCCACCCCCACAGTGACACACTTCTTTAACAAGGCCATACCTATTCCAACAAGGTCACACCTCTTAATAGTGCCACTCCCGATGGGCCAAGAATTCAATCACAGGAGTCTATGGGGGCCATAACTATTCAAACGACCACACAGGTTGGGCATCAGGATGTAACAAGGCTTAGGTGGTACAGATGCTAAGGAGGCAGGTACTCTGAGTCTCTTAATGGTGTCTTGAGCCTTGAGAAGGGAATTTAGGACACATAGTTCATGAAGTACAATTAGTGAAGCATCCACTCTTAGGATTTGCATTGCTGTGAAGAGATACCATGTTCACAGGAACTCTTATAAAGAAAATATTTAATTGGGCTGGCTTACAGTTTCAGAAGTTAAGTTCATTAACATTGTGGTGGGAAACATGACATCCTGCAGGCAGAAATGGTGCTGGAGGAGCCAAGAGTTCAACACGTTGATCTCAAAACAGCCAGGAGACAATCTTCTGCAGTCTGCTAGAAGGGTTTCTCTCACACTAGGTAGAGCTTGAGGATAGGACCTCAATGATTAAAGATAAAATAGGAAGAGAAGCTAAACTATGTACTATTCTTATTAAGGAGAGTTCTAAGAAGAACAACTATATAAAACAGAACAATTTGGATATCCCAGAAGCGTCTCTTCTTCAAGAAAAGGAAATGAGAGAACATTAACATAGAACGTTTATGCAAATGTGTGCCTAGATGCTTATACTAGCAACATGTCCTAAACTGGAAATAACCAGGATTCTAATAATGATCATGCTATAGTATATACCTTGTGATACTCAGTAATAAAAAGAATTAATTAGGCTGGGGATGTAGTTTAGTGGTACTCAAATAGCATGACTAACAGCCTGGCTTTACTGTACCATTTTGAGTCTCACCCACTCAAAAGAATTAGTGTTGATGAATGCACCCAGCCAATTTGTCACTACTCTGATTTAGGGAAGAACCATACTAAATGATTATCACATACTTTGCTTTACCTTGAAATCTGGACTTTACAAACTAAGCTGGAGTGCAGAGAGAATGGACATTGTTTATGCCTACACACACACAGAGAGAGAGAGAGAGAGAGAGAGAGAGAGAGAGAGAGAGAGAGGGAGAGAGAGAGAGAGAGAGAGAGAGAGAGAGAGAGAGATGCTGACAACAGTGATGTTATAAGACAATGGAACTCATGAGCCTCAGCAGAACTGACACACTCCAATCTCTACTCTTCACAATGGTGAAATGCAAGTCCTTCTGTGGTCCAGTCTCCCAGTAGCATGACCTATTGTGGACTAGCCTTTCATTCTGTGCTGTTTTGTTACAGGAGTGGGAACTAACAATGACCAACTACCTAGATAATTGGATAGTGGAGAACTCTACCTCTATGGAGATAGATTCATTTGGTAAATAGATATTGCTAGGCTCATGTGTGAAACTGCTTTTACCCAAACTGGTTACACTGCAAATGTAAAATGTCTTTTTTATGTATTTTCTTTGATAACATTAGTATTTAGAGTATAATAATAACAGAAATATAGAATAAAATAAAACATAGAAAGGACAAACTTACATCTAATCAAGATATAAAAAGTTCCAGTGTAGTTTCCTGTCTAAAACAACTACTGAAATTTACAGCTTCTGAAAACCGTGAGCACTAGTGAGCATGAGCCAACAAAAGTTAACGATAACTTAAAAATAAACAAGATATGAGAAAGCCTGAACCTCAGCGTGATGAGGGAGCCAACAGGAGCTGCAAGGCTGAAAAGGCCAAGGTGACAATGTGTTTTCACAGAGGATACCAGAGAGGAGGTGGCAGCAAAGGGAACTCCGAAGATACCCCAAGACACCAGTTGTGGGAAGTTTGGAGAGTCTAAGCAGCATGGGTGTTAGAAGAAACTAAGATATGCCTGTGCCTGGTAGTCAGAAACAAGTGACAACTTTCAAAGTCACGGGGCATCGAGTTCTGTAAAGATTGATCTTCCATCAGCTTTAGGAAAGAATGTGGACAATGATGCTCAGACACAGACTACAAAAGCACAAAAAGGAAGAAGACTCAAGCGGTTAATTTTTTCCAAATTTCTAAAATTCATTAAAATACAATTTCTAATATTTACAGAAGTATCTAGCCAAGTAAAATTCTCAACATCTGGCACCTACTCATAAAAACAAATGATTATCAGAGAAGGGGACAAAGTTATGAGAGAGGATAAAAGCCAGACTACACCTCTCCCCCCACTCCCACCCCTTTGCCATCAGAACATCTTAGACCAGAGTTCAAATAGATCACCTGGGCTGGGTGTTTATTACAAACAGAAATGCACTGCTGCTCTAACAATGAGCAGGGAAGAGCTCATTCACAAACACAAAGCACACAGTGAAAAGCTGAAAGGGCGCAATGTGCGACCTCCATTCCTTTCACAATGGTGTCGTTCACCTCTGAAAGTACCACTCTCCACAACGCTCTCACAAGACAATTACATTCAACATGGGGATTGAAAGGACATCATAGAAAAAAACTGATGTCAAAATGACACAGCTGGTAGAATCAGCAGAATAGCTTACTGAAGTTACTATATTTAATTATTAATAGCCATAAATAATATAAATATGAATCATTTTATGCTTCCAGTAACACAGAGGAAGGCTTGAAAACATGAAGAAGATAGTTCTGGAAGAGGGCTCTCCAGTGACAGATCAAAAGCTATCTCATAATGTTTTCCATTTGAAGTAACCCATATATATATATTCAAATATATACATATATGCCAATACATACATATTTGAAGGATGTTACTTCAAAATAAGTAAGACCAAACTTCCAGTGTCTACCGCAGCCCCACTAAGTACTTTCCTTTCCAATGTCTACTGCAGCCCCACTAAGTACTTTCCTTTCCAATGTCTACTGCAGCCCCACTAAGTACTTTCCTTTCCAATGTCTACTGCAGCCCCACTAAATACTTTCCTTTCCAATGTCTACTGCAGCCCCACTAAATACTTTCCTTTCCAATGTCTACTGCAGCCCCACTAAGTACTTCCCTCTTTCAGCTGAAGAACTGATTCATTTCTTTTGTTATTCAGGCATCAAATTTCAGAGTTGTCTTTGACTTCCTTCTCCTCACCACCCACATCTAACCCAGGACCCTGTTTGCCAACAGAAATCTCAAATGCCTCAGGAAACACGTTTCCTGCTAATAACTCACAAGGAAATAGATGTTAAAACAGTGCTTGGGCATACATAGAGTTGTACTGTTTTAAAAGTCCAAGCAAATTTTTACAATACTGAAATTGATGAACTTAAGTGCTTTTACAGAAAGGATTAAATATCCAGGCTGTAGAGAGTGCTCGTTCAGTGGTTAAGAGCACTTGCTGCTCTTGCCAAGGATTCACTTCCTAACACCCAAGTCAAATGCTGGACAACTGACTGCAAATCCAGCTCCAAGGGATCCAAAGGCTCTCTTCTGATCTCTTCAGGCACCCGTACACATATGTGCATACATACACAGACACTTAACACATAAACATGCACACATCTTTTAAAACAATGGACATGAGTTTATAATTGCGTGAGCTATTGAAAACTGTGTTCTAAGCACAAACTAAATTTCACCAAATAGCTTTGTATGCAAATTAGGTCAGTAACTCAAACAGCACTTTTAAAATGAAATATTCTAACTGAATTCGACTGAAAGATATATTAATTTGGTATTTACACACTGAGGAATGATGGTAGGAAAATATTAAACCTTTGTTTCTCATTACTAATCCATTATGTTTCTACAGAGCATGAAAGTATGCTCAGCAACGCCACTGTAGTGTGTGATCTGAGCCTCAGTGTTTCAGGCTGTGTTTGTTGGCTCTGTACATCCTAACAGCATGAATACTGAAGTGTGCATGTGTGTGCATGATCAAGGCTGCTTACACACACATGCTTAAAGATGAATGCCAGTGCTGTTGGAAACTCCTTGATTCATTGCACATTTGATATTGGAGTGATTTGGGGTTCTTATATATTGAGAAAACTTTAATGTTGCTAGGTTTTGTGAGTCCCAACTTGAGTTTGATACCTCCATGTGAGTTCATAACCTGGTCTAAAAAGCTTTGAGATAACCAATCAGCTAACCATCTTCCCAATGCTCCTTTTTTTCTTTTGTAAATTTTTGATATATATCCTCACTCTGTAGTTTTTTTACATGGCCTCAACCTACCACTCTATGTAAACCAATATAGCTTCAAACTCACAATTCTCCTACTTCGCCCACTTAAATGCTGAGATTATTCACAGGCATGTTAAATATCCACATTATTTGTCAATTTCTTGCCTAGAATTTAAGAACATGGTCAGAATAGCCACATTTCCCTGTTAACTGTTATCCTCACTGGTATATAACTTCCTTTACTTGTATCCATGGAGATTGTGTTTCCACACATAGTCAGTGACCTCGCACAGCTCACATCTTTCTATGTCTACGTTCTGCTAAGTATCTTCATGTGGTACCAACTTTCTTGGCAACATCCTCACACACCCTATATCTCTCTATGATGGTGGAGCTGCTCTTCCATCTCTCAATATGGCTGTCTTAGCCTTATAACAAGACTTACTTGAACACATGTACCTGCTCTTCAGAGGTGTTGGCCATGCCCCTCTGTAAGAATATTCTCTCTCCTCCTATTTAAACTCCTATGTCTCTCTCTCCCTTTCTCTCTTCCTTCATGTTTCAGATTGTCAGTAAGGCTTTCCTCTATTATTATAATATGAAACAATTGATTCTCCATTATTTATTACTCTCCATCCTTGACTTGAATTTTCTTAATGAAATGCATTAGCCCACCTTGGTAGTTACTTCTCAGTTTTTACTAGCTCTTACTAGAATGTCAGTGTGTGTATGTGTGAGGTGGGTATGTGCACCTGAGAGCAGGTAGACTAGGACCTTATTGGATCTATGCAGTGAACTGATCCCGTTATTTGTATCCCAGACTGAAACACAAGCTCTGATTTCGTGTGAGCCACTTCCTGACTTCACTCAGCTACCCAAGTGGGATTTCCAGGAAAAATTACTATAATCTTAGATTCTTAAATTCCAACCCATACTTAAAAATATTTTTGTGTATGATTACATATATTTGTGTATGAATCTGTATGGGTATGCGTACACAAATGTGAGTGTCCACGGATGCTAGAAGGAGGTATTGGAAGTGATTGTTAGTTCTGAGAACCACACTGGGGTCCTCTGTCAGAGCAGCAAAGACTCTTAACCTTCCATGCATCTCTCCAGCCCCTGATTTATGTTTGAGGCTGCTTCTGAGTCTTATAGATTTTATATACTATTTAAATTCCCATATTTTGCTAAGTAATAATGACATATATTACATATAAATAATAATGACTTATAAATAATATGATTATATTATTTAACAGTGCTTAAATATATTAGGAAGATTGAATTAATTTAATGTACATCTCTATCACTTAAGGCTTTACAGTTATTCCATGGGATAGATCTGTCATCCTCTGTGTCTCTTTCCCATAGGTCCATTTAGCAGGCTATCCAAGGTGAACACTGAATTTCGGGTTTGCTGCTTCAAGTTTGAGTTCAGTTAGGAGGAGGGATCAATACATCATATACTTAGTAGAACAGAGTTGCCTTCCCAACCATGGCCTACAGTGCAACATTTACATTCCTCATTAGACTTCTTGGATGCCATGATTCCTGTAGTGGACTGAGACTGTCAAACTTCATAAAGCACCATTGAAGACACTTCTATTTGGAAGACTTACTCCTAGGCCTCCTGTCATATTGCCTGTTTCTATACATAGAATATAGACATAAAATGCCCACATTTGAACACTTATTTCAGCCACAACTGTCCAGTGGCCCACAACATAGTTATTGATAACTAGAGGCAAACAAAGGCCTGTTGATAAGCACATTTTTTTAATGCAACATCATGGATAAACTAGTAGCAGTCCTATCAATATTGTCCAAAAACATGGACTAAAGCAAAAATGAAGCCTCAGTGGATAATAGGACATCCCACAGCTACACAGTCTGTACATTGTTCAGTGATGGACCAATCAAGTGTGCTATTGATTTTATTGACTCAATATTTAAATGAAATTAATTTATATATATTCAGAACACTGAAAATCTATTCCTCTCACAAATTTAAGTCCTTAAAGTTGAAAAATTACAATGTTTTCTTTAGCCTTTCTAGCTCTCTCTCTGTCTCTGTCTCTGTCTCTCTCTCTCTCTCACACACACACACAAATATACATGTATACCCCCCAACATACATACACATGTGCATATCTTCCTAGATCTTGCCTGTGTACTCTGTATACGTCTCTTCATTTCTGCAGATTTTTCTATAACACTATAGATTTAGGTTTAAGTAAGATGTGTTTCTGCCTTTCTTTCTTCCTTCCTTCCTTCCTTTCTTTCTTTCTTTCTTTCTTTCTTTCTTTCTTTCTTTCTTTCTTTCTTTTTTTGTTTTTTTGTTTTTGTTTTTTTGAGACAGGGTTTCTCTGTGTAGCCCTGGTTGTCCTGGAACTCACTTTGTAGACCAGACTGGCCTCAAACTCAGAAATCCATCTGCCTCTGCCTTCTGAGTGCTGGGATTAAAGACATGCTCTATATTACACTATAAAATTCCATTTGCACATTGCTTCACTGATTTACTGAACAATTTCTATGTCACAGTTTTCATATTGTCACTGTAGGGAAAATGTGTTTTGAGTAAGCAGCGCTGGCTTGTTGGATTGCATATCTAAGAACAAATTAAATCATGCAGAGTCTAATTAACTGAACTGAGAGTGGAACAGAACCCTACTGCAATGTTGAATGGGATTTCAGAAGGTTTGACAGATCACTGGCCATGAGACTACAGCAACATCAGATAACTCAGAAGAGAGTGTTCTGGGAAACTGACCTTCAATGACTTAGTAATGCAGTAAATGTGAACAAGACAAATCTCAGAATGAGGGTAGTGTGCAGGCAGAGAGGGGACCTATGTTATGGGTGCTCTCAGTGAATGAACTCATCACTGAGTTTCTAGATGAAAGCCCACAGCAGTTTCCATGCTAGCTAAGAAGATGTTTTCTTGATCTATTTATCATAGCTGAGAGAAGGATTAAGAGAAATTTTAAAAAATAAAGCAAAGACTTAAAAACTGGACAAATGAAATTCAAATGTTTGTAAACTCATACAGACGTGACATTTGTTTCCTTCTGCATTCTACCAGGAAACTTTTAAATGTGTTTAGCTGGTGCTCAGGGTGTGTGCACATGCATTCATATGCTTAATAAACCAGCAATGGAGTAGAGCACTGTTGCTCATTACATACTCTCTTTTAAACTTACCCATATGACTCTCAATGCACACATATTATCATATGAATGATCAGAAATCTCTTAGATCAATGAAAGCTGCATCAGGTTTCTACCTGCAGAGATGGGAAGAAACCTCTTCAAGTATGTGGGATATTTCCTAAAAGGTAGCTTTTCCCATTCTGGTTGTCTCTTGGCTAGAAACACAACGGAATAAATAGGTATCACATGGGTATGACTGCTTCTCTGCACAAACAATTAGGATTGGATTGGGATAATTTACAATTCCAAATTAGATGGTAAATACTATTGTTCCTTGATCCAATCCCTGCCCACACAACTATACTCATGAAGCAAAAGAGGCTGCTGAAGGGTTTGTGCTTTTGGAAAATGGATTGCTGCCTAGAAACAGCAATGAGGAGAGTAATGGAGATAGGGAAGGAGACGGTTTAGGCTAAATAACATTAGAGTTAGTATTCACAAATTTCTAGAAAACCCTCATATAAATTACAATTTCTAGCTACTTGGATATATTTTGGAAATTTTTATCTATTGTTTTTAAATATCACAGAATATAGTAAAGATATTGTTGACCTTGAATTGAAATTCACTTAGAGCAAGTGAATTAATTTGGTTCCTTTTCAATCTTACAAACCCTGTGATTTGTGGACTAATGGCTCAGATATCCGTATTTATAGTATTCAGACAAAATTAGATGGCTGAACTTAATTATGAGTATTATTTTTCATTGAGATTTTCATTTTAATTAGAGTACCCCCTTTTTATTTCCTAGCCTATTAAAAAAAACTATGGAATATCTTATTCCCTTTTATGGCCACTTTCTCTCTTTTATTGAGCATATTATATTATGAGTGCAGAAGGATCTTGTCTTACATTGAGCTGAAGGAAATAGAAATCACAAAGACTAAGAACTATGTCCCCATTGGCTTTTCTCCTCGGGAACTAATAACCACATCTTCAGATGTGCCTTCCTTCCCAGTGGTTCAAACACTGCCCCTCAGCAGGTGCTGACAGTATACGATGAGAAATTCTAAGTAAGAGGTTTCTCTGAGACTCTCCTGGCTCATTGCCATTAACTCACAACCTTGGTCCTTTGGCCATTCTACTTTGTGGAAGACAGTTTGCAGTGGACCTTTGGGTCTCCATGGCCAAAGAAGCCAGGGTCAAGAAAAAAATATGTGACATAAGCTTTTAATGTTTTTCTTTGTTTAGCTTTTCTTCTGTGTCAGCCTTGAGCCTTACCACAGATGAGAGGAGAAATTATTTCTTCTGCCCCGAGTCCAGAAGACATCTAATTCCTGTTGTTTTATTACAGTTGCCCCAGATTCAAGCTGCATGTTGACCAATGTTGTCAATGAACTTCAACTACAAGTTCTGAGGCAGAATCTAGCATGCTTTAAACACAAGGAGAATTGTTTTCTATAAGTTAATTTTCAGAAGCTATGACATTCATGGTAGTGATTACTTACTTCAATGGTGCTTAATAGCAAAAGGTGTGATTATCACAGTGTTCCACTGCCAAGGTGATCATGAATAGGTCACTCTGCCTATGAGTAAAGAGTTAATTTTAGGTAACTTGTTTAAAATTAGGGAGATAAATATATAGACATAATACCTGTTTGCCTTGCCAGTGAGAAAGATGACATTTGCTAGACTTTTCTTTCATTTTTTAAAAATTAATTTATGTTTTGGCTAGATATTAATAAAACACTTTTATTCGACTGAATGAAAATAGCTTTGACAGCAGGTGAATTTGGCATTTGGAGAGAAGGGGCAGTGTTTAAGAGCATATGCTGTTTTTTTGCAGAAGGCTGGAGTTCAGTCCCTGCCCATGTTAGGCAGCTCTAGGGGAGTCAGCCCTCTCTTCTGGGTTCCACAGTTACTCACATGGACTTGTGCACATGTGTATATGCACATGTGTGTGAACATGTACACACACACAAATAAAATAATCTTTTAAAAAGCAGATTTAAATACATACTCATTTTCTTTACTATAGTTATTTTCTCTTAAAGTCAGTAATATTAACTTAAAATTAAAGATACTTCAATAATAATACTATATAAGGATGGCTGTTATATGTAACATTAAGTAGGAAGCTTTCAAATATAAACTGACATGTTAATAACCAGAGATGGAGTAATCTTTTATAGATTAGATTTGAATTTTATTAGGATGCTAAACATGGATGTTATTTTTAACCTAGTTTTCGCTCTTTGTACTGTCTTACTTCTCTCCTTCAGCAAATCCTCGAAACGTAATTGTGTCTGTTTTTCACTGGGGCTAATGAGTGTTTCAAAGTACGCGGTGGCTTTCATCAGAGCACATACCGCTGCTAATGTGCAAGCCTTTGGGAACTGAACATACAGGAACTCAGCCAGCATCTAGTCTGCTAACTGCATATAAACTGTTGTCTGCATAAACCTGTCCCTCATCTTACAGTGACACATGAAAACAGCTTCTCCACCATGCAGCTCCTGGAAAGGACAGTCTCCAAGTTAGCATGCGTCCTCACTTCAGTTTGCTTGACACAGGCACAGTAGGACAAAAAGCCCTTAACCCTGTAGACATGAATCAGAAGATCCCCTGAGTGTCTCTGAATCCAAAAATAGCCACCAATCAAGCTTCTCACATTTAAGCTTTCTTCACCTTATCTAATTTTCTGCTGACTCTGAATTTCACAAATCTATAAGATTAGAAAAAAAAAATGAATGCTTAATTTTACTTTATGGTCAGAAATTGAAAATTCTCTCAATTTTAACTTGAACTAAACAACACTGTTTTGATTTGTATTTTTATTGACTGATTTTTAAAAATTTTATTTTGTTATCAGAAAATATCTCTTCAGTTCACCTTTAGTTGACTGAAAATAATTTTTCACACTAAAAACCTGTGTGTTTGTGTGTGTTTGTGTGTTTGTGTGTGTGTGTGTGTGTGTGTGTGTGTGTGTGTGTGTGTTCTGGGAACACTTTCATGGCTGGCTTTGCTGCATATGGTCCCTAAACTGGCCTTGCCTATGCACTGAATCCTACCTATCAATTAATTGTAAACAACCACATTGTGCTATGGGACAAAACTAGTAATAGACCTTCGGAACCTTTGGATTATAGTATATTTTGCTGTATGTTACCACAACAGGTTTGTATTCTTACAATGCAGAGCATTTAAACAACAAACTCATGAGATAATATCCCCTGCTATTCATTCTTAGACTATCAGACCCATGACACGTAGCTGTTTTTCTAAGAACTGAGTTAAATGTCCACATCACCTGGCTTTTTCACAGCATAGGACAGCTGCACACTCATTTCCATGAAGGGGTTACCACTATATTTAACCATGTTACATAGGATTTCATGGAGCACAAGACCCTTGGTGAGAGGCTGTGACTCTGTACAGACCTCATTATTTTATAATTTTTTCCAATCAGTCAACCTCAAGTGAGGTTGCTATTTCAGAACACTTGCTGACACCCCAGCTGATGCTGTTCTACATGAACTGGCCTCACTAGAGGGTTCAAAGTGCTTCAGGGAAGCAAGGTGATGAATAACAGACAAGACACTATTTTAAACAGACCAAGAATTATGGGTTTAAGGGCAAAGCGCTGACCTTAATGTTGGAAAATAGTCCCGAAAGTACTTTTTAAGTTGATATTTTTTTCTCTTTCTTTTTAGTTTTAGTCATTCTCAGCAGGAGGGTCAGTTCACAGTGACACACACCACCGCCCAGGGTGAAATTCCCCACCAGGTGGGTGGTCCAGACAAGCAGAAACATGTGCAAATACAGTCTGGTGTCATTTATCCCCATGAGGTACAGTCTCCTTGTCCACAATACTCGATGCTGCAACCAGAAACTGTGATAAAACTCGCTGCACATGGTGTGGAAGTCATCTCCCTTCATGCAACACCCTTTAATACTGATCTGAAATTGGTTTTCTCAAATACTGAATCTAGACTCACAGTTCAGCATAATATCTATCATTAAGAATTCTTTGTAGAGTGGGTGTCAACTAAACTATCATTTTCTTATATTTCGGTGATGTTTAACAAAGAACATTTGTCTGTACAATGAACAATATGTACCTACGGACAACTGATATAAAATTCAGGTTTTATATTCTCATAATATTCTGAGTAAAGCACCAAATGAGGCACGTTTGAACAATTACCACTCACTTATCATCTTTAAAATTAATTATCTGTCTGTTTACCATGGTAGAATGAAGATATCACAGAATAAAATCACTGTACAGAGTCACAGCTTTAGAAAAAAAAAGTTAATGTAAGCCACAAAGAAAAGTTACAATCTGAGAAGAGTGACTCTTGAGAAAGCAGAAAGTCCCCGAATTCTTTCAGCAAGAAAATGCTACACAAACAAGTGTTATGCCCTTCAGTTACAGGCTTTCTGTGAAGCACCTTAAAATAATATCCTGAAAGCCCTGTCAAGGAATCTGAATTAGTTCGTGTTCCACTTTCATTACGTTTGCTGTGATCAAATATTTTGATGGGAACAATATAGGAGAGGAAAGGGTGTGTTCATCTTACAATCCCAGGTCACATGCCAGTATTGCATTGAAGTCAAGAGTCATATTCACTCTCAAGAGGAGAGAGAGAGAATAAACTCATGGATCCTTGTTTGGTCATTTTCAGCAAGATTTCTTTCTCACATTGTTCAAGACTCTCCTGCACCGGGGATAGTTGACACCCACAAGGGGCTGTTTATTCCTATATCAACTAAGAACAAGACAATCTCACGCAGAAATGCCCCTAGATCAAGACGTTATATAGATACTTCCTCAATCAAGTTAGGGTGACTTTAAGCTGTTGTAAGTTGACAATTAAAATAGACTCTCAAAGGGACTGAATAGAGAGGGATGGCCAAAGAGCAGGAATTGTGAGTGAGCCAATACTGTCTTCCATTCTGTCCAACCAGGAATTTATTCCACCACTTTTGAAGATAACAGATGAAGGAATAGGTCAGATGTAGTTCCTAGGCAAACACATTAAAGACCACTGGAGTTGGTTTGTACCAATTATTTTCTCTTCTTTCACTCAGCCTAAAATTTGAAAATGAAAAGTGAGTGCTTAGAAAATACCTTTAAAATGTGAAAATGGGAACGGACATCTGTGAGCAACAGAGTGATGTCCTAGATAAATTTGGATAAAGTAGCTTTGAGCCCTCGAAGGCAGCTTGTGCATGGTTAGTACCTTTCCCAACCATTTTTATCCTAGTGTGTGTGTGTGTGGTTTTTTTCACATGTGTGGCACATGTGGAGTTCATGAGAGACATTTTGGATTCTCTGGAGTTGGTGGTACATTCAGTTGTAAGTTGTCTGATGTGGAAGATGGGAACTGAACTCTGTGCTCCAAGAGAGCAGCAGGTGCTTTTAACACAGCAAGCTCTTCAGCCTCATGTTCTACACAATCAAAATGAACACTTATATTACAAACAACAACAACAAAACCAAGACACCATGAACAATGGACTTCCTTAATGACATTATGAGTAGAAAATGAGTATTTGAAACTAATGAAGAGGTTAAGGGAAGGATGGTGACTGTCTGTACAGGGGAACCTCAGTTATGTGAGGAGAATGAGTCATTCTTGGCTTGAGCTATATGTTAAAATCTGAATGTATATCAATCAACAATTAAAGCTTTCAGTCTGACTCTGATACATTGCCCAGCCATTGCTATCAGCCAACCACATTCCAAAGTATATCAAAAGTAGTCTAGCTTTGTACATGTCTTCAGAATTATCAAAATATATTTTGTTCCTTATCAATTCTCAGCTTCTCTCCTTTCTTCACCCTCTTTCCTCTGCCTGTCAGCACTTCTTCCTGCTTGTGAAGATCCAACTTCCTGCTCTCTGTGGCTGCACTGTCAATGCCTAGTCTGGTCCTTGTTTCTGCAGTGATTCCTTTCATAGACAACTTATTTTTACATCTCAGGCACAAGTACCCAGAGGGAACACTGCATTCTAGTTTGTGGTTGGTTGTTCTTTTGTGTTTTTGTAAGGCACTGTATTATCTAAGGATAAACTATATCAAGGAAAAATAAGTATAGCAATGATAACTATAAAAGAAATCCTTAGGAAATGTATTCTTCTGGGAGGGTAGGGTGGTCATCTACCCTAATACTACATGGAAATTAGTAAAAGTGATAAACTCTGGGCCAAGAGACTTGTTTCTCTATTGAAGTTAGGCGGGCAAGCACAAGGTGCTGAGGGGTAGATTGCCAGTCTGGAATGTGTATTTGAGTTCTGAGCACTGGACTCAGTGGGTATGATTTTTGTACACCAAGATGAGCTCACACTGAATCAGAGACAGTCCCTAAACCAGAGAAGAGTGGACTTACAATAGAAGCATTGGGCACAGAATGTCACAGGCAGACCACAGTGTGCATCAAGGAGTTACTGAAGCTTTCAGGGAATCACCACCACCTAGAAACACCAGGAAGAGTAGTCAGCCTTGGAGCCAGAAGGGAAAGCCAAGGCCCTCTTCCACTTGTGATTTTAAATCTCTGTCCTTGAGGATTTTAGATCAATGAGTCTCTTTTCAAGCTTGTTACTTTACTGTACTTTGATCCAGTGTTTTTAGAAAGCCAGAACTGGCTCCACCCCTCTATTGGTGAATGTTGCCAACAATTAGTAGTGGCAACTAGAAAAACTTTCAGTCTCTCCTTGATGTGGAGCATGCTGGAGATGGCAAACATGACAGAAATTCATATATGAAGTATAAATCAAATGAAAAACAGTACTGTAATGCATGTATGAAGGTATAAAGTTGGGGGGGGGGTATGTATGTGTGCATATGTGCATGTATACACACTTGTGTATTGGATTTCTTACCAGTTTTGCATTTATACACACTTGTGTATGGATTTCTTACCAGTTTTGCTTTTAAATTAGCCTATAGTATTAGAATTCCTCATGACATTCCCACATGTGCTCTGCTTCTCCTCCTCCTCCTCCTCCTCCTCCTCCTCCTCCTCCTCCTCCTCCTCCTCCTCCTCCTCCTCCCATAGATCCCAGCACCTGCATCCTTCCATTTCCATTGATCTCCTTTCTTCTTTATGTCTTAAGTAATTCTTAACCTCTTTACCCACTTCAAAAATATCTCTTCACCATCTTATGGTCCACATTTTAGTTTTACAATCTCTATCAGCTATATATGAAAGCTAGAACTTGTGTATGAACAAGAATGTACAGTGTGTATCTCCAGGAATTGAGATTACCTCACTTAATTTCATGATTTCTAGACCAATCTGTTTTCCTAAAGTTTCTTAATTTTTAAATTTATGAATGAGTGATATTACATTGTGTGTACATAACAAGCCATCATTGTCCACTTTTCCTTTTTTAAATGCTGTGTGTTTTTCACATGATGGATCCTTATTTATTTATTTATTTATTAGGTTTATTTATTTATTACTATACATAAGTACACTGCAGCTGACTTCAGACACACCAGAAGAGGGCATCAAATGTCATTACAGGTGGTTGTGAGCCACCATGTGGTTGCTGGGATTTGAACTCAGGACCTTCGGAAGAGCAGTTAGTGATCTTACCCGCTGAGCCATCTCACCAGCCCCCATTGTCCACTTTTCCATGGACATCTTGGATGATCCCACTTTTGGCTACTGTGTTAAACATGAATTTGCAGGCATTTCTATGGGAGGGCCTAAAGTCCTTTGTGTGTGCCTAAGAGTATATAACTTGTCATAGACAATTCTACCTTTAGTGTTAATAATAAGTTCACACACAGATTTCCATGTAACTGGACCAGTTTGTACTCCTACTAGCAATGAATAAGGGTTGCCCTTTGCCTGTATCTCATGTATACAAGGATTCAAAGTCTGAATGTTTCTCACATGTCACAGAACAATCAAATCACAAACTGTCCTTATGAACAGAACTTTTTAACATAGACTTTATAGCTTAAGTGGCAGGACAGAAAACATTCAAATCGGACTACTTCAGGTTGGTCCCACTATAAGGGTGTAATTCACAAACCACCAGAGGCAAAGAGCCCACTGAGAGTCACAACAGAGTCAGTCAAGCTACACGCAAACAGTTACTATTTTATGTATACCAGGCATCCAAAATAGTGCAATTAATCATGTGTGGCATGATTGTCTAGGGATGCACACACAATGGAAATCTGGTCAGATGAAAAATTAAAAACTTGGGGCCAAGCTCCAGATAAGGAAAAACTCCACATCTTTTCTTCTTGGCTGGGAAAGTTTACATTGTATTGTAACATTGTTTTCTGACTAATTACTGCTGTCTAAGTCAGCAGGAACACTAGCCATAAAATATCAGAAAAGAACGCCGGTTCTCTTCCCCTTCTACCAAGTTAAGACAGAAAACTCTGGGAATGTAATCCAAGAAATCAACTGAAAATCTTGGCAACCAGGAGAGCAAGCCACTGGCTTTGTGGCTAGTGTGTAAGAGGGAGCATCTTTCTCTCATTCTTGTTTTCTGTTATCATGTCTGGTCCAACATCAATCGCTCAAATGTAATAAACCAACTCAGCCATCACTGCTGCTGGAGGTGAGTGTTTTAAAATTCCCCTAATTCCAGTTTCATAGAAACTATGATTTTTTTTCTTCTACCTTATTTTATTTGTTGGGGAAATAAAAACATCATCTCATTTTCCAACTTTGTTCTGTTTTGCAGGCCAACTTCTCCTGACACTCAGTGTGTATATTGGAATTTGAGCATAAAATCAGCAACGGCATGAATTGCATGGGGTTAAGGAACATAAGTTATTTCAGATTATGACTCTAATTAGATAAAAATCACTAAGAAAATAAGTAATTTGGTAATGTCAGCTAAACTCACAAAAGCTCATATTCATCTTTAAGTCAAAGGTTGTGTGTATACTGGCAAGCCAAGATGAAGAATTGAGTCAATTATTTAGATAATTCAAGTCTAAAATTGCTGCTATTTAGGGAGAAAACATTTAGTTAATGGGGTCATGATTTATGTAAATAAACAGTCAGCACTGGCCAATCAGCAACCTTTTCCATTTTACTGGACGTGTAAAGCACTTTCCTAATGATTTTCGTGGGAATGTACTACAAGAAGCTTCCCTTATAATTAGCGCCATCAATACTTTTACAAATCAAGCAAGATCAAGCAGAACACCTGAACACACACCTTTGCTTTGTGTATAACTGAAAACAATGAAAAGACCTCAACAAATGGGTTTACTTTGCTTCCCCAGTACCTGTAGGGCCCTACATCCTTTAAAAAGTCTTACTATGACTCCTTGTTTCTCCATAGATTTCTCAAAGTAAGTTACATAAAGCCCTTAAAGCATGTGGGTTTTCCTACCATTTGCCTCAGATAAAGAATTGGTATAACTGACCTAATGTAAAATAGTACGCTGTTGAGAAACCATAGTTGTCCATTTTTTCATGCATACGTGTGATGTGAATGCATGTTTGTATACATCTCCCCATGTGTCTAAGGGTGCCCATATATGCAGGTACACACATGTGTTTGACACACAAGGCCATTGGCTCAGTTACTCTTCTCTTACATCACAATGTAGCATTTCTCACTGGAAAGCAGAGCTTGACTATGCAGCTAATCTACCTAGGGAGCTTGGTATTTGCTATAGCTGGCATCTGTGCTTAAAGACACCTTGACCTAAAATGAAATAGAAATGGGCAATATTTAATAAACCAATAAATACTAGATAAAGAATAAAGGGAGGAGAGGACCTTGGTCTTGCTAAGATCATATGCCCAGTACAGGGAAATGCCAGGCCCAGGAAGTGGGAGTGGATGGGTTGGGGAGTGGGGGTGGGGGGGAAGGGTATAAGGGGCTTTGGGGATAGCATTTGGAATGTAAATGAAGAAAGTATCTAATAAAATAAAAAGAAAGAAAGAAAAGTTGCACAAAGATAATATGATGGAGACTTTCTGTATACCAGGGCTCACTCTGTAGATTTGACTGGCCTTGAACTCATCATTTCCTGTCTACTGCTTGTTTGTAGTGCTGGGATTACAGGTCTACACCCCACTTTCACCTTCAACTATTTGTCTCTTTTTGGATGTTTTTCCCCCCCTGCATATTTCACATTCCCCTCAATTTACCAGAAGTTACTTCGAATAATGGCATTAGTAGGTGAGTATGGTAGGTGACTTACTAAGGCACCTTTCTTTTCTTGTGTTACTGTTGATTTTATTTTTCATTTTGTTTTTAAAAGAACTGTTTATTTGCTTGCAAATCCCTGGAACTAACTTTCTTTCTTTCTTTCTTTCTTTCTTTCTTTCTTTCTTTCTTTCTTTCTTTCTTTCTTTCTTTGCATTCAGTTATTCCTTAAAAATTCACAGCAATTGTCCTCATGAACGATGACATTTGTAAATGTTGAGTTATGCTTATAAGTGAAGCTGCCTCCCCCTTACCAAATACACTGGAATTACTGATGATCTATCTCACAGGGCTTATAAATATTTAAGTGAAATCTCAAATGCAGCTGCTGTGTTTAGCTTCTAACACTCAAAGGGAATTATTTATAACTATTGTGTTTTAATCTGCAGAATTTTATTTAGAAATCCATACAGAAAAATGACTGCAGTTTGAAATTTTCAGATTTATTGTGTCATAAACAATGGACAAACCCTTCCAGAACAGAATATAGAGCATTTGGGGGATATTTTACATTTACAAATTAAGATGTTTTTCTTTAAATATCGTCAAGTATTAAGACACAGACTAAAAAAGAGAGAATGCAGATCCCGAGATACAGAGAAAGGCAGTTTTTCCCATCCCAAGAAATGAAAAATAGTTCTGGCTCACTAATATCTTAATGTTTTTGGTGATTTCATGAATTAGGATGTGAAATACAGATCATTATAAAAATAGTACACTGCTCATAATACAATGTGCTCAATAAAAGAAAGAAAGTGGCCATAAAAGGGGTTAAGATATTGCATAGTTTTGTTTGTTTTTTGATGAACTCAATTGCAAATTATAAATGAAAAAAATTAGTGAAATTCAGCAATGTTGTATACAAAGAACTTCCTGAGTCTTTCAGGAACTGCTTTACACAGGCATTTGTGTCCTGTGCCCCAAGGAGGCTTTAGTCTCTTTCATTAAAGATGAGGAAGGATTCCGAGTCTCAGCACCTTGTACCACAGCTGTGTTAACTGCATGTATGTTCCGTGGCTGCAGTTTTAAATGAAAGATGCTCAGACACTGACAGAATTTTATTCCCTGACTCACCTACTAAGAGTTCGCTTTCTTTAAATTATGATTGGGTGAGTTTTGTTACATGCTCATGGTCTGACCAATGGCAATTTTCCTTGTCTGCTGTATTCATGTAGGAGTTACAGTAAAATGTAAGTGTTGAAGCATCTTGCCCAGAGTTGCCCTTGCATTTTTGCTTAGATCTCTTTGCTCAGTATATTGTTTAAGATTTATTGGAAATATATTAGCTGGTTTGTCGTTTGTTTGTTGTACTCAATCTGGGTTTTGAATAAGAGAAGATCTGAGCCCTTGTCTGGGAGAGTGTATACAACTTTGGAATTCTGCTCTGCTCATTTTTAGAGTCTTTCCCTTCTGTTTTTGGACTGAACAAATTCATTAGTCTGTCCTCCAATTCCATGACATTATTATCTACCATCTCAATTCTAAAGTTCATTCATTGAGTTTTTATTTTACAATATTGAATTTTTAGCACCATGATTTTCTGTTGATTTCATTTTGATGTGTTTTTTTCTACTTTCTAGGTGATTTAAAGAATTGTAATTGAATTAGATTGCTTATTACAACTTTAAAATTGCTTCCAGATTAATTCTGACCTCTCTCATGTCTCTGTCTTCAATCTTTTCTTTGCATGCTTTCCTTTCTTCTGATATTTGCTTGAATTTTATTGTATTGTAAGCATTATGTGTGTTTTGATTGTTGATTTATATCATCGGTTAAATCTATTGCTTACAAGGCAGACTTCTCCATAGACAGTTTCTGGCCCACCTTTATGGGCTGTCTAATTGCAGTTAGATGCTTAGGATGTGTGATTGCTACTATTTTATTGATATTTATCTGTTGATGCTGGAGGATCCTTACCTCTGTAATGTTGAGGTGCATTCCTGTGTGCTAGTATATTTTATAACATACATTTTATAGAAACACATTTACATGCTATCCAGACAAGAGGTAATTTGAAGCATTTATAGTTTGGAAGAAAATAAAATGTTGTTTAAGGGAAAGATGTATTTAAATTGTTATTTATTTGCTTAGAAAGTACTGGAGACTAATTAGATTAATCTTTAACATTGTAGGCATCAACTTTATTTTGACAGTCATGTTTCAATTGTAAATATGTCTCAAAAATTTCTGGGATTTGAAAAGAATGTAGTAGGTACATTAACTTATTGTCATCCACCTGTGGGAAGGGGGGGGCAGAAAGAAATATAGAAAGACAGCTGGAAGAAAGAGGGAGGGAACGGAAATGGGAGAGAGAGAAAATATTCATAATAAAATTCACCTGGAAAGCCCACGCTGAGAGGATCTTCAAACTTAAGCAAAAGTCTTCTCTCTGTCTCTTACCCTTCCTGCATTGATAGACATAGCTTATTTAAGAATGTGGTAAAATTGCAATGTTATTCAGTAATTACCATTTATTATATGTGTTTTACATAAATGAACTCTACACGTTGCCAGATGAGAATCTAATAAGTAAACAGATGAATGAACTGCATACTTTCCAGTGAAGAAGAAAGACCAATAAAAATATGTGAATGGGAAAATAAAATAAGTTCAACCCCTAGATCAATTGGGAGAAGGTCAATCAAAGTAAGAGTGAACTTGGGTGTACACTCGGTCAGGATAGCTACCACTAGGAAATAAAGCAAAACTGATTCTGAGAAGGGTATTGGAGAAACAAGCACACACATACATTCTAACATGGTACAATTAGGCCACTTTGTCAGTTATACTCAAAATAATAAAAATGATTTTGTAATAGAGACCTCTGATTGTTTTTGTTACTGCATCACTGATGACAATAGCCAGGTTAGAGAATCAGAGTAAGGGTCTATCCATGTATAGTGCAGAATGGTTTACCTCTAGGAATCTAATAGAAAGAAGCCAGACTTGGGATAAAACATGTCTCATGCTTTCTTCCACATATGTAAAATAAAAGATGTAAACAAGAACCAGAAAGAAGATTTAACAAGGAGAGTGGTAAGAGCTGACCAATAGAAAGGGTTTCAGAAGAAGGGGTCAACTTTACTGACATATAGCAATTTTACACTTTTTTTCAGGGGGCCATGTGAAATTGATATTTCCACATGGTATAGAAGGATAAGACAGGGTAACTGAGTTCTTTCCCCTTACATGTTATGTTTAACATTTATTTATGCTGGGAGGTTTCAAATTTCTCATTTCTAAATAATTAAAATAATAAATGACTCTTAAGTGTTTCTAAAGATAAATTCACATAGCAAAACATAGAAAGTTCAGTTTTCATAAAGTAAGAATTGTTCTTAGGTGGTTTAAAATTAATACTAACAAATAAAATTATTTCCCCCTTATAATCAAGTAGTGGAATATTTCATCAAAGCAAAAGGAACCATGGGAAATATAGTAATCCAGACCTTTCTGCAAGGCTTGATTTGAAACTAGATCAGGGAAAACCCATCTTGATAAGATGTTTTGTCAAATTTGTAGACAGACTATAATAAAATAATTAATGGGAGCTGACTGTGAAATGGGTCTCTGACTCCCGTGCCTGCTCTTGGGACTCTTTTTCTTCTGTTTGGTTGCTTGCCCAAATTCAGTATGATCGCCTTTGCTTCATTTTACTATATTTTGTTTTGTCATGCTTGGTTGTTATCTCCTAGAGGCCTGTTCTTTTATAATTAGAGACATAAAGAAAGTGAATTTGGGAGGAGGGGAGGTGTGGAGGGACTGCAGGGAGCACTAGGAAGGGAGACTATAAGCAGGTTATATGGTATTAGAGAAAAAAAAACTATTTTGTTCTTTAAAACATTTTCTTGGTTCTTTGTGATGCTCATCTCTCCCTCCTTTGTGATGTCCCACTCATCTCTCCTTCCTCTTCTACCCACCATCCACTCTTGAAACCTCTCCCCCCAACCAGAGGAAAGAAATTTCATTGTGGAAGTTATAGTGTGTCAGTGTGTCCCACAGTACACCCTACTGTCCACACTCCTTTACTTGCAAGTGTTCATTGCAATGACATGCTGGTCTTATATGAGTCCTCTGACTTCTGCTATTCTATCAATATTGGAACCTCA
This sequence comes from Mus musculus, assembly GCF_000001635.26. Lineage (NCBI taxonomy): Eukaryota > Metazoa > Chordata > Mammalia > Rodentia > Muridae > Mus > Mus musculus. The sequence goes on from NC_000069.6 coordinate 39,332,978, forward strand.
CTGGGACTCCTATTGATTTCCTGTTATTGCCCTGTGTCAGGGAGATCCTGTAGTTTTGGATTGGTAAGACCTTCCCTTTCATATACTTCAGCAATTAATTCCTGGGTAGATGATGGGATAGATCAATTCAAAGGCCTGAATCTGGGTCTGAGAGGTATCTGAGCTGCTCAGCCTGCTAACTCTCCCACTTTTACACCCTCACCAGTATCCCTACCATCAGGGTCAGTCAGCTCTAGAGATCTGTCCAGGTGAGGTGCTGGGACTGCTCTCCCAGGTGCTTTAGCAGGTGAGGGACAGTGCTAGCTCTCCTGCTGTTAAAACCACTTCAGGCACAGCTCCCCTGCCTGCCAATGGTGACAAGGACAAAGGGAGGAGAGGGGCTACCTCCCTCAAAGGCACCACCCAGCAAATAAGAAGCAGGGCTGGCTTTCATGCTCACACTCTCAGGGCCAGCTCACATGCAACCCCCACATCTAGGGCCAGCTCTGTTATGCTTCCCAGGTGAGGTACAGGGCCTGACAAAAGAGCTACTTTAAAAAAAAAAAAAAAAAGAAAAAAGAAAAAGAAAAAGAAAAAAAAGAAAAAAGGAGGTGATTTAAAAAAAATAATAAATGAATACTTATTAAAAGAGTAAGAGTAAAATAATTTTGTTCAAGCTTTTCCATTTCTTGTTACCTTTCACTAAAAGTATTCAGGAGCACTCACAAGTACTCATATTACTACAAATACTCATATTACATGAATTAGTCATTTGTAATATTGCTATTTGATGATAATCATTAGAGCATCTTAAATTATATAGGATACTCTGGGAATAATTATAAGCCATTTTCACATTGGTACATAAGGCATTAGTCTAAATTAAATTAAATGTACATGTTTATAAAAATATACATTTATAATGCAAGTATTCCTAGGTTTTATTATTTTCTTTATATAACTTTCTATTGGCGCAATCTTTTAATAAGTAGCTATTACTTTTGTAATTTAACAGGGAAAATCAATGCAAACTGGCACTTCTAGTTTGTGCTTCTTATTAGCACATGATGACAGGAAATTTCTTAAATTTCAATATTTAGCTTTATACTATGTGGATGATGATAATAAATTAAGCTTATTAGTAAATAAGTAGACTAACAAATGTATAAATAGGTGTATATATTAGTCAAATTGGCTTTCTTAATCTCTGAAGACTATGGTCAGATGGGGTTCCCTGCTCTGCTGCTCCCAAAGCACTTGACTTTGTATCTATGTGACCCATGCTGGGATTTAGACCTTCCAATGATAAATTGCTAAGGTGCTTAGCTGGGACTCATATCTAGCAGAAATGCAGTCCGCTCTTTGAGCCTGCATAATGTTTGTTGGTCGTTATCTATAAAGCCATTTTGTTTAAAACACCAGGAAAGCTAGACAACTTTCAAAGCTTAATCTCAAAAGATAGCCCACTGGGCTTTTGACTTATTGTTATGAGTCAGGGGTAACTGCTTGGTACAAATCACTGTGTTGGTTAATGGTTCTGTGGCCTCTGGTTAGAGGTGTTTTTCTCTGTGGGAGGGCGTTGGTGTTCTGGGAGAGGACATCAAATGAAGGAGGTAATACTCTGGTGCCCCCTGCCCTCTGCTTTGACACCCCAAAGGGCAGGTCCTTGGTTCCTTTTGTGGAAAAGTCAGAACCAACCACCAGATTTGTAAAGACAGAAAGATCAAAACGAGAGTACTGTGTGCAATTTGAAAGTTTCATTCTGAACACAGGGAAAGAAACATGGGGGCTTAAATTTTCTGTAGCCAATTGAAGTCTATGATACATACAAACAGTGAGCCAGGACCACGTTGCTCTTGATCCATGAAAGAGAAATAAAAGATGGGAACAAGCTGTCAGAGTTGAGCTAGCTTTTCTCTTTCCCTGCAGTGTTAGAATCTTAAGACTGGTCAGCCTGACTTTTTATGCCATGGCCCTGTGGGGTTCTCACCTGCCACCAGGCTCTTTGTACCTTGTTTCGAATGAAATTAGAGAAATCCAGGATCTCCATGACCTGACCTGAATTCCTCTCAGCAGTTACACATGCATCCTGTTTTCCTTTCACAAGCACAGCCATGTTTAACACCAAGTATAAGGTCACAGAGGAAGTAAAATGAAAAGAAGCCAGGAACTCTGATCTTCAAATTTACTATAGCTCACATTTGCACTGAATTTCATTCTAGGAATGGAAATGGTCAAGTTTTCTGTTTTCTAATCTTCTCCAAATTGAAAACCAATTTCAATGTGAAAAGATCCCTTAGACCCTCTTGTCCTGGGATTTGCATTTGCCCCAAGGCTGACAGAAAAGAGGAAAGGTGGGGGTGTGGCTCCAGGATTCAGTGGCAGGGATCAGATTTATTTAACACTGAGTGACAAGACAAGTTAACAGCTTCAGAAATAGAGGTATTGGTCTACGCAGTCTGTTTCACAAGGCAATTGTGATTTCAACATTTCAGGAAACACTGATCTTTGAAGAAAATCATTTTAAAATATATACAGAAAATAAAAACAATTAACTTTTAAGAAGAATCCAGGAGTAGGCAAATGACTGCAGATAGATCATGATCCCACACCCACTTTCTACAACTACAAGGATCCTCTGAAGACATGTGGTTTTTGACTACATTGTATGATGTTGAAGACACGTTTGAATTCAAGTAAATAATTTCATTACTATAAGCACAGTAATAAATTGGCTTCGAGTCCCATGCATTCCTCCTCTCTTTAAGCAGCTTTGGGTCACGGGGTCACTGCTGCAAGCCTTCTAGCTTTTCTGAATCCTTGATCCAGTCAACACTCGCAAATACTTTAGGATGAAATATATGTCCCTGACTTGGTGTCACAGGCACATGTAGTTAAAAAGAAATCCCCAGCCGTTCCAGTAGTCCCCTGCCTCTGCCTTGTGAGAAGCTCTGGTGGAATTCAGCTCTCTATGTCCTCTGCTACAGACCCTGTTCCCATGTTACTGCACCACAGGGAATGGCAGGCAAAACCCGAGGATTAGTACCCCAGAGGATTTATGGCATCCAGACCTAGAGGTGACCACAAATGCTTGGCAATCCTATGAGATTTTTCTCCTCTGGCATATCTCCCATTCTCTCCACAATGGCTGCAGCTCTTCAGTTCCATCTAATCCCCAGCTCTGGGAGAGTTCTTCGCCCACCATCAATTTTCCCTTCTTATCCTGACTTTTAAGACTGCACAGCCACACCCTTACTCACTGAACAGCACGCATGGTGAAGATTTAATAGACACACCTTTGCTTTGCTCCTACATACAGATGAGCACAGAGATCCTTAAGAACAAATGCTTTGGTGTCCATATGTACACGTGCATATGACTTTAGAGAATCACCAAAAATCTCTCCAAATTAACAATTTGTTTTGCCTTTTCTTGTACAGTTGATTTTTTTTTTTTTACCTGAGATGTTTTAGTAGATTGTGGAAAATACTAAAATGATCAATATTTATATTGCAACACACACATATGTGTAATTGAGGAGCTGGAGAGGTGGCTCAAATGTTAAAAGTTTATATTTATTTCTCTTGAAGAGGGCCTTAGGTGGGTTTTTTTTAACTTTCATAAACAACTGTCTGTAACTCCAGCTCCTGGGAATCAACCTCTCTCTTCTGGTCATTGGAGGCACTGTCCACATATGCACATACCCACACAAAGATGCGCACAGATAAGTCAATCAATTTTTTAAAATGTATAATTAATAAAATTCAGTCACCATCTTCCCTTTTCCCACTTATCTGACAGCCAAGCATCAGGGGATTAGGTTATGTATGAAGGCAATGAAATGAATCCAGAACATAGTACTCATGCTGACATCAATTATTTGCCACTCTTGGCTCCCTTCACTGCTCTGTAGATCACAAAGTCAAAAAAAAAATAATTATTTGATGATCCTATTATCTAGTTTTGAATAAAATACTATCACCAACTAAACAAAAGTGTGTTAGGCTGTGTGTTGGGAAAAGAACAATATGGAAGGGAGGAGCACAGGTTCTCATAGGTGTGTCTGTCATTGAGGAAAATATTTCAACCACTAAAACACAAGGAACAGTAGGAATCTTTCCCCACCAGGAAGATCATTACAGGAAGATTGAAAGTTATCAAGAAGATTCTATGAGTTGTTAGTGAGAGGATTTACCTAAGAATAAAATTCCTGCTTGACATAGTGACTGATCACAATGGGGTTGTCGTGTTTTGCAACACTTTTACGAGCGTGATCATCAATAAACTCTGAAAAGATCTAAAAAAAATACACTTCATTTGTATGTCACATTTTCTACTTATATTTTGTGAAGAATGAGTTATATAGCACGCATGCTTTCTTTGGAAATATGTAATATTTTTAATATATAAAATGAATGGAAATAATATATAAAATCGATTTATACGTCCGAATAAATGTTTTAGGTTGGATATTTCTGTATGAAATTTTCCCATGTAGACAGGAAAATGTTCTGAAGGTAGAAACTTGCATTATAGAACTAGGTGTCTTTCATGATGATATGAGATTTTTCATGTAATATCCTGTTCAACCCCAGCTAAAGTTTGAATCATGAATATATTACATGGAATATTTCCAAGTACCTCAAATTTTTCTGGATATAACACACACATCATGTTACCTTACAGATGTTGACCCAGTTAACTAATTATCATCAGTCTAGTGCTGACTTACCTCCACCATGACCATCAGCATGAAGCTCCGTCACCTGACTCCTTCTCCTGGAAGTCTGTTGAGCTTTCTCCACATATCTCTGGCTTCTCTTTCTGCCATCAACTTTTTTTTTCCATCCAATTTAAGGATGTTTCTAAAGACACAAATCATAGTTCATAGGCTGAGATGAAGGCTCATATCCATTTCAAGTGATCACCGCTCACTCACTACATACTTGGGCAAGACTTTAAAATTGAGGTGGTGGGGAGGTAGATACTTCTTTAAAACCCAGATTATAAAAATCACAAAAAACTAAAATAATTTTAAAAAAACCCTAAATAGTATAAAATTATTTAAATTAACAATAATGCCTGATACATTCCATAACAAAATATCTGAAATGCAGGTAATGATAGGTACCACCCACAACATATAAAAGACAAAGCATGTCACCAGGATTAAGCCAGGTGGGGCACATCTTTAAGCCAAGCATTCCAGAGGCAGAGGCAGGCAGATATCTGTGAGTTTAAGGCTGGTCTCATTAACATACTGAGTTCCAGGGCTACATAGTGAGATATTATCTCAAAATCAACAAAGAAAAGATAAAACCTCAAAAACACATTGTCAAATAAAATTTATGTATTTATGTATTTATGTAGGTATGTATGTATGTATGTATGTATGTATGTATTTATTTTGAGACAGGGTTTCTCTGTATAGCACTGGCTCTCTTGAAACTCACTCTGTAAACCAGGAAGGCCTCGAACTCAGAAATCTGCCTGCTTCTGCCTCCCAAGTGCTGAGATTAAAGGTGTGCAGCACCACTGCCCAGATTTTTTTTGCTTTTGTTTTTGGGATTTTTTGTTTTTGTTTTTTGTTTTTGAAGAAATTTCTTTATACCATTCTCATTGCTGCTATCTCATTTAAATTTTATCATATATGTCATAGTTTGAATTTGGTGATATTACTTATGTTCTTACAAAGACAATAAGGACTCCATTTTGTTTTGTTTTATGAGTACCCATTGCTGTGGACATCAAGGATGTTGGGTAATTTGCTAATGATAAAGATGCCAAGGTTTATTTTACACAGGCCCAATGCCCATCTTTCTTCTGTTCGTGTGTGTTTGCATGTCTCACTGTGAGACCAACATATTTCATGATGTTTACTTGTATGCTGCAGGAACTCTATGGATGGGAACTGGATAAAAATAGAAATGCTGAGTGTCTTGGTCAATGAAAACAGCATTTCATACTTGGCTGTTAGATTGGCCTCATGAATTGAAAACCTTAAGGCATAAGTGTGTTGCAATGCCTGAAGCGGGAAAGGAGATCAGAGAGAAACATAGAAGTCAGATGATGTGTAAGATTCATCTTCCACCTTGAGACCAGAAACAGGACCAGACCAGCTCAGGTGACTGCCAAATTCCAGATGTTCCCCCTTCAGTAAAGGAGAAGAGACTGGCCACTTCTGGTATTTGCTGTTACCAAGAGTTAGTTTGTCCTATAAGAAAGGGAGTGTTTTTGAATGGTTGAAAGTTTGTCACTCTTTACATAACATTAAAATCCTATGAAGTGTCATTCATCTCAAGTTTTGACACTTAAGACAACTTATACCACTGTGTTGGATTATATTTCATTTTTCAGTGGGCAGTAGAAACTATGGTTATTTTTTTTTTTCTATTTTACACGATAAAATCACAAGGGACCCAAACTCATATTCCATCTGTTCTCCACTAACAACTGGGCCTGGAGGATGTGATCCGGTCAAACACAATGTCATACTCATCCATCAAAAGAGAAACAATAAGTTTGTAAATGGCTTGAATTTTGCAACTTTCTTCAAGCATGTGAAACTGCTGACGTGAATCTATCAGTATTCAGCAGAATTGTGGACTTCAATCTATTCTTGTGTTTTAACTCTTGTTCTTAATATAAACTTGTGAATTTAAAAGCTACTGTAAGTAGCCCTCAGGTTCATAATTGTTAGTATTTTTTAAAGGTTCAGGATATGAAAAGGTGAGAAATATTATATTTTGGAATGCAAATTTTATTATTCAATTTTGTTGTAGAACACAGTCCTCCCAGTGAAACAATGTTTGAGAACTGCCTTTGTGTGTGCCTGTGTATGTGTGTGTGGTAGGAGTGGTATGTGTGTATGTGTGTGGGAGGGTTGGTGTGTGTGTGTGTGTCTGCATGAGTATATGATTAAAAGTATTGTCTGTTGATGGGACTTAGGATTCAGAACCCTAAAGCATTCATTGGATACTATTTACTGCTTCATATAGTTAGCAGAGAGCCCAGATTAATAGAAAAATTCCGACCTGAGTGTTGAGTTTTCCACTGTGAAACTTTCAGCAGTTCAACTAGGGTCCATTTAAAGGGAAATTTAAAGGCCTCATGGCTGATTGCCAAAATAAATAAATTAAAATTTGGCAGCTAGAGAGCATTAGGAGTTAATTTTTTAAAAATGAAAGATAGCAGCAAACAGCACCATGAAGGGCTGTCTGCTGGGCTTTAACTGTTTCCAGTGAATCCAAACCTCACAGCTAGATATTCACAGCCTGGGAAGCCTTCTAGCACATATATAACCCTCCTTTTACATTTATATGATTTTATATTTTGTAATGCATCGGAAACATAACAAAAAACACAAAGGGGTAGAAAAGAAGCAGTTAATTGAAAGATTGTCAGTTCTTCTTGGTAGCCACACAGTTTTATGCTGCCTTTACCCATGGCTGACCTTCCCACTCCTTACACTGAAACAAAAGCAAAGCTTAGCTTTCTTCGTTTACAAGAAATTTGTAGAAACGGCGGTGAGGAAACCTTAGTATCCAAGGAGTCACTATTTACAGAACACCAACTGAGTTTTGATGGACCCTTCCTCCAATGTGAAAAAGGAGTCATTAGAGTCTGAAAAACAGTGTTCATTCCGCACAGCTCATGCCAGCTAAAACACTGTGTTCCCCCAACTGAGCACCCCCAGTTATTCCTATTTTCCATGACAGTGTTCTGGGGGAAGGGGGTCCGGGTGCTGGCTAGCCTCCCATTGTATGGAAAATCAAACATTTTAAAGTCTTGAGCACTGAAGTCTCACCATGAGACTTCATGAGACATCTTGAGAACTATAAGTGTGCATTCCTGTGTTGAGCAGCTCCTTTCTCTGGGTTCAAGTTTTATTAATTCATAGACGATTTTTCAAAAGAAGTGAAATTTCTCACAATTTCTGCTATGATTTCATTCAATTTTAACTCACAAAAATGTTTACTAAGCAGAGAAGATTCTTCTGAAGTTTCACACTATTGAAAGACTTTCAAATTTGCATTATATTCTAGCAATAAGAGGCAGAAGCCACTTGTAAAGGAAACCAAGACATCACCGATTCAGACATTATTATATTACCTGTTCAAGAATCAGTCTGGTCCTTCACTAACTTTTTCATTGGTTCACAGAAATTATGGTAGCTTGCTGACTGATACAATTGAAAAATGCTGTCATAAAATATGGCTTATGTGTACATTTGGAATATGAGAGTGTCTTTGCAGAGGCAGAGGCATGGCTGCATTTCAATTCTCACTAAAGGTTTTGGCTCTGAATTGCTTCATTAGATTCAGCTGTTTCATTACCAAAGGCCTGTAGCCATTTGTCCTCGGAAGCTATGAATGGGCATTTTTGCTAATAATATAGAAAGCTCCAGGTTTTCTTTGTCACTTTCACTTAAAATGGTGAGAGAGATGGAGAATGAAAGCGTTGCCAGGCCTGTTTCCAAACTACCCCACTTAAATGATGCTAGTTATTAGGGCAGCAATCAGCTGGATAAATGTGGTCTTTTCACAACCGTACTGACTGGATCCCTTGATCAGCATAGAGAGATGATTCTATAAATTCTCATCACAGTTTGACAAGCATGTGAGATGCTGTATGTCTTAAGTGAGCCAATATTTACACAATGTCTCCACATGCAGAAATATCACACCAAACCCAGAAGTATACTAAAGTATTACCTGTTAATTTAAAGTAAATTTTTAAAAAAGCCAGGGCATTTTAATACGGACAAAATAACCCATTTCACTGTACAAATTGATCAATAAAAGAAGATATGTTTAATGATTTTTATTACTTAGACACAGAGCTAAGAATGATCACATTGTAATGAAGTTATACATATGATAAGTCAATTAGCATGGCTTTCCATATGCATTCTCTACCAGGCCATGTGGTGTAGCCTCCTATGGAAGTCTGAAGCCACTGGGTTTCCTATGTCAATACAGTTACACCCATGTCAGTATAACTAAATAGATGGTACTGTGGAAACTCATTAACTAAACCAGTAGTGTCTTTTATTTTAATGTATGCTTTCCAAAACCAACATCACTTATGGTCTTTACAATAATTTCTCCAAATCACAGCCTGTGATCTTCCCAAGACATGCTGTAACCATGGAGAGTTTAATTAGCTAAGTTATTTTCCCATCTTGTCTTAATCTTGGTAGTATTTTTATATTTCTCCATTTTTTTCCCATTTTAATGACAGACATTCTTTATTTTCAGGCTAGCTTATTTTTCTTGGAGTCTGATACCAGCCTCTCTCTAGTCACTTTTTTTAGCCTAGCCAGTATGGCACCAGTACATTTGAATTCTTCATGAGTTTTTGCCTTATATAAGGGTGATTGATTCTGACACCTCTTTCCACTTGGTGAGACCTTTATAAATGCAATCATGCTCTCCTTAATGATCCATCTAGAGTACAGTGAAAATAGTATTTTATGTGTAACAAAGACATTTGCTATTCTTGTCCAGTAAGTGTTCATATCACAGTAGTTGAGAGCCTAAGTCCTGTGAAAGTCTCACTAAAAGGGACAGTGGGACAGTTATGATGCCTTCTGCTGAAACTGGGTTCATTACCGTATTTGAGTGTTCTGTTGGCTATTTTTCCATTCATCAAAAACACTAAAGCTATGCATTATAAGAAAACAAGACAGAGATCTAAACACCACCATTATATTTCAGACATTTGCTATGGTGGTATCACGAGACATGGATCAGATACAGTGGTGAGGTCACGATATCAAGTTATGTGACATTCATGAAAACAGAGAGAATAGGTGAAAGTCCAAGCAAATGTCATGGACTTCTGAAATCTTGATGTGACTGGTGTTCTGAAATTCAAAACAGAAATGGCACAAAGGATACAAATTCCTCAAAGCAAACCCACCTGATGAATAACATGAAAGACACCTCCAAATTTTGATTACGTCATCTGCTAGAAGAAAAGCTACTGAAGAAAACAGAATGATTCGTGGCAGATGAGTCTTTTAAACAACAGAAAGGAAATGTCCATGGAGATTTATTATATGTGAGTTCACATTGGAAGCACACTGGTATCATAATGAATTGATAGCATATTAACTTGTGAAGCAGTTATTTACCTTCAAGTTTTCCTCTGAGTTGGAGCTTTTTAATCATCATACTTACATCCAAATATTTGCTGTTCTTTTTTTAGTTATGAAAAGCATTCTTTATTATCAGTGGTTTCTGTCATATTTTTAATAGATTTAAATAATAGGTAAAACCCTCATTGCCTCTTAGATGTCTGAAACCTACAAAGGAATGTTCTTAGTTGCTCATGCCTTTCCACAGTTACAAATATTTGCTTGTCTCATCAATCACAGTTGTTATTAAAGGGCATACCATTTACACAATCACTAGTAGGATAGATTAATAAATAAATTAAACTTTACATTTACTATCTTTAAGGTCACAATTAACACTGATGGGTTAGATATTTAGAGTTCAGAGTGTGACATACTTAACACAAGAATGAATGCTCAGGTTTTCATTGGCACAGGCTGTGGATGTTGACATCCTTGCAGATGTGACAGGCTGAGGGTTTTTAGATGGGATTATCCCAGCCATCTGCACAGCCTTCTGTAATCTGAGGGATCTCAAGGAAAGAAACACAGAAGGCAAGACCGGAGGAAAAGATGCCGTAAAGTGGAAACCAAAGCTGTGTCATGTACTCTGAAGCTAGAGGAAGAACCAAGGAAAAAGAGAACGACCCAGAGGTACAGAGGTGAAGCAGATAGCTTTGCTCTGCAGGTCCACCAGAGCGGTGTGTCCTGGTGATGCCCTGACACTCATTCACACTGACTGGAGCATTGGCACTTTCACAGAATAAAATGTCTGCCTCTTACTGAATTATGAACATGTACAATGCCTCCCTCATGAAGCAACTTCTGATCCTCTGTGAGTTGTTGGCCATGGTGGTCAGTATTAGTTTATAAACTTTCTGATGATTTTTTCCCCATTCTTCATCCACAGGCTTCTGTGAAAAATAAACAGAGTTAACAGCGTTAGCAGAGAGCCTAACCATATCCCTAGAATGGACATGGCCACGTCATGTCCACAAAAGGAACTCCACTTGTATATGTCAGAGCTGGTGGTCCCATCATGTTCTCCGTTAGTGTCTCCTCCACCTATGAAGTTACTCCAAGAAAAATATCCACGGGGAGTTGGGCTGGATTCCCTTAATCCTTACCCTTGCACTATATAAACTTTAATTACCCGATCATTAAGTTGACTGCTACACTTTGATTAATACACCAATCACTGGTTTCTCAGAAAGGAGACATATTTAGGGCCCCTGACAGATTTTATTGCACATACCTTTAGGGAGGCTGCTTTTAGAGACCACAGAGGCTGATGGAATTTTGCCAGAGGCAAAGTCCTGGAAGACTGTAATTAAGGAAGCTTGGGGATGGCTAGCCACCACTAGCCTAGACATAATCCCCCAGACTAAACTGAAGCCATGTAAAATTCTGAGTAATGTTTGAAAGGTGTAACCAGGCAGGACCCCTGGCTACTGTTGCGATTTTGGCCTCACACTGAGGCTGGAGAATCAACTCCTCAGACTTTCGGTTCAATATTTTTGTTTTCGTGAATTTTTCCTTATTTGGAACAAAACCCAGAATGATTTTTCAGAGCATTCAGTAAATCAGTAAGAAGGCCCTTTAATTTAGTTAAATAGCCCTCTGCAACTAATCTTTCCTTACATATTAAATAAGGCAGAAACTATGTCTCAAATTCAGCTACCATCATTTTTCAATTGAATACAGCCTGAAAGTCCTCTAAGAAGTTTTTTCTATTGATTCTTGGTTTTTGTATAATGATAGCTTAGGTTACTTACGTTAAAGTCATCATCTGTCTTATATCTTTATGACAAAATGATAATTAAATTAATGAAGTCCCCACAGAGTCCTCTGACCCTGACAGTAACAGAGAATCCACGACAAATAAAGAGGAAGGGTGTGTGGCATGTGTTTATGCATGTTATCTGGTTTAAGGGTACATGAACTTTGATACTCAGCATTGACACCACAGCAGGAGACAGACTTTTATTACTAATGAAGAAACTGGAAAACTACCCTTGAAACATCTTTACTGAGTTTCAAAGTATACACAATCCTTTTTATTTTAAATACTGGAATATAACAATGTGCATTTTGCTTGCTTGTTTTGTTTATTTGTTTATTTATTTATACCAAGTTCTGGGATCAAGTCTACAGCTTTGCATATGCCAAACATATGTTCCAAAAAGTGGGGTGGGAATTACTGTGGAGTTTGGGAGGCCTGGGTATTGCTTCAGTTACAGAACTATTGTCCATTTGGATAGGATTCTGAGTGACCAAGGAAAGGACTTTCCCCAAATACATTGACTTGCTCACTTATGCTTGTCTCACAGATTCCTATATTCATATATATATATATATATATATATATATATATATATATATATATCCAGTCTCTTCTGCAGTCTTAGATGCTTCCATGAATGACTGTGAAGTCGGCAGCCTTTCCATTTCAGCCTTTTGTAAGATCATTGTGAAAACGCCGGCCAGTTCATAGGATTCTATAAAGCATGAAATGCATATCCTTATGACTTTTGTATTTGTGTTTTGTTAAATCAGAAAAACAACTCTGTAAAGGATTGATGAGAAATAAACCAAGCACATGAAAGACAAGGATGGCTATTTATTTTCAACGTTGTGTGGATTTTGTTGGCTGGGGTTGTATAGAGGTTTATGCTATGTGATCTAAGCTAAAACAGTGGCTTCAGAGGAATAATGAGATCTCAAAAACTCCTTGCTGAAATTATCCGTGGAGGGTGAAGTGTCTCTGTCTTAAAGAATGCTTTTTTTTCCTTGCAGTTAAGAGGTCTGGATGCCCTGTGAGTTAAGTTTTAATCTAGAAGTGTAATTCACCAGTGCAATGAATGTACAAGTCATGTTTAAATATAAAGAAATGCTAAAGAAAAAAACGGATATTTTTCATTATTATGTTAGCATATACAGTAGCGTTTCACTTAATGTTTAAGTGCTAATATTATCTAAACATACATAAAATAGTTACAAATTCTTCCTTGTATTATAACTAATACTTGTCCTTTAATCCATTTTTATAAAATACTCTGCTTAAATATTTGACTTTACACAAACAAAGAAACAAACAAAAAAGAATCCTACCTTTATATTACATTGTTGTCTTTGAATTTAGATGTGTTTTAGTTAAGGGTGTGTACTCTTGGCACTTGCTGTGAGTTCCTCCATAGCAAACAGAGGAACCTGGGGGAGGTTCCAATACCTTCTCTTTCCTTTCCACATAAACACACTTGTCCCTGCATTGTGCTCTTTAACCTTCTTTATTAAAAGAGTCCTTACCTGAGATTCTTTTGCTTACAAATTATTTTCCCGTATCTGCCTGCTATTAGGCTAATTTTACAAAGACGTTTTTTTTGTTGTTGTTGTTGTTGATGTCATATCCCTAGAGGGTGTGATACTCCCAGTTCATAACAAATACTTTCCAAGAATCTGATGCGATGAAGGAGTGAGTTAATAAGCTTTGGAAAGCAACAGCACCATAAGTAGCAAGGATGAATGACATGTAATCCATTACCTTTACTATCTTTAATTTCATCAATATTAGAGAAGAAATTATTCTCCTTGCTCATTTTGCTCCATTTTTTTTCAATCAAGTAATGTCAGAAGGACAAGAATGGAAAGAAATAACAACTGAGAGATAAAAAAAATAATTGTGTAATTTGGATTGTTTGGATGATCACAGTGTGCTGATTTGTGTCACAGGGGGATAAGTTCGGGTTTTGGAAGAGGATTAGGAAAATCTCAACCTTCTCTTCTAGCAATTTCCTATGTAAGCAGATAAGTTGTTTTAAGGAAAGGTCATTGAAATAGGATTATAACCATTTGCTTCATTAAAAAAATGATGATCTATAGCCAAAAGTCCCAAAGCTTTTTATATCTCGGCGAGTCATGGAACAACCTCGAAATCTGGTTCTAATCATTTTTGGAAAAGTGATTATTAGATTCCATCAGTCAGGGATTCTATTGTCTCTTCTCCTGTGCAAAGAAGAGGGGAATGTGACAGAAAAGCTGGCACGGGAGATGACACACATCAGGACAGACTGGAGGAAAGATTACGAAGGTGACACTGTCATGCCGAGAGCAGACAGTGAGCATGAGTCAGGCCTGGTTCTATCTCACCTCTTCATCCACTTTACTATGAACTAGTGTATAAGCTTCGGTTATTAGTTTAAGCCTTACTAGAGATTTCACAATTAAATGTATTTTATTATGCTACAGTATGAAACGTCAACTTCAGATCTTCATATAGTTTCCTAACAGCAAGAGCAAAGTCATTCTCTTCTTCACATTTTTATAATTATCATCATCATTATCATCACCATCACCATGATCGCCTTCACCACTATTACCATTCCCACCAAAAAAATAAAATAAAATAAAATCTTTCCTAGAGACTACAATAACTAAAGCATACTGCCAAGACTCTGTTAATTACAATTTGAAATCAATCCAAATTGTTATTGATCTTCCTCTTCATGCTATAGAAATGTGAGATAGATAGTGACTTCAAGGAATTTTAAGAAGAAAGTAACTAACAAAAATCATTCAAACTGTGACTGGTGCATTTCTAGGTTCTTGGAATAAACTAGATCATTAGCTATTCGTTTCGCCTTTATCTATTTACACACACAGAGACACAGACATGTGTGCGTGCATGCCAATTCAAAATGCCATGAAGAGTGTGCGTAGTTGTTAAAATGTATGAAATAACACCATGTGGATGTAACTGGGAAAATTCACATGCATGGGAACTGTTCAGTGAGTCACTTCAGCCCTGTTGGTGACTTTGTGAGTCAGTGCAGAGTATTTTTTCTATTTGAATTACAAATGTAAAGGCCACAGGTAGCCACAAACAGGTTTGCTCAGCTAACTTCAAATATTCCCCGCTGCCTGTGACTCCTCAACTCAACAGAGTCTACTAAGACAACAATCTTCATTTAATAGAACACATGCAACTGTCCCAGCCTAGTTTGAACATAGAATTTAGATGAACACTGAAACTAGAACCATTGTTCTTGTTCTAAAAGCTATTGTGTTAGAACCTTTTTTCAGTTGAGCCCCTAAAGGGAGGCAGGCTGTGCACAGAGCTCTTGTGTGGGGCTCTTTTAGGAGGTGACATGACTCTCAAGGCAGAAGCCTGATCCAGAGATGGCTTTGTGTGCCATAGTAACTTTGTGATTGGATCAGAAAGAAACACCATGAGAAATGGCCAGAATCTGAGTTCGTTATCCCCTGGGGCCTTCTGAACTCACCGACACATGTGTTAGGGTTATTTTTAGGGACGAGGCATGCTGCATTTTGGGTGTTTCTCATTCTGATATTAAAAAATGACTTCAGACATTGTGCATATGTTTTGTGATAGAACACGCATGCAGCTGGGTTTGTCTTATGTTTTTTATTCGTGGTTTAGGAAATAATATACAAATGTCTAGTTTTCTAAAGATGAATCTGAATTTGGAAAATTTACAATTTAGCCATAATTGAATAATTTACTTTTTGAAGTATCCACCAACTCCTAAAGACATTCCATCTTTCCTTCCCGCCCCCACCCCCCCCACTAACACAAACTCTCCTGATAGAATCAATGAGAAGCACAGAAATAAAAGCAAGGGTCTGTTGCATTTCCTCTAAGTTTAATCTCTCTGTAATGTGAAAGTAGTGTGGTCCCAGCCCTTCTCCAATTACAAACTCTGGTTTTACCCTCTGAGCCATCTTTCCAGCTCCAAATTCCCATTCAGGTCTCTTTCTCTCTGAGTTGATGTGTCTGCATACACGTAGAACTCCATGTTGCAAATAATCCCTCTACATCTCTACAAAGGAAGACTGCGTCAGTTTAAAGCCAGCATGACTCCTTTTTGATAATCTATCACTTAAACATTTTGATGAGTTTTGTCTTTGATAATGACAGCAATGTCTATCAAACCCTTCCCTACTCTGCCATAACCCTCTCCTAAGATCTTTCCCCTGAATTATTTCTCATCATCTTTCAGACCCGTTTTACTCCAAAGCACATCCACTTCCTGGACGTATAGAAGACATTCTTCCTTTTCTTTAACAAGATATTTTTATTGCACAAAACGTTTTGAATGCAAGGAAGGGACACATGCAAAACTATTGGCACATTCATACCAGTTTGTCCAGTTATATGGGACATAAAAGGGCATTTGGGGCATGTTAATGATATTGTCCCTGCCCCAAGCTCATCTGCTTTGCTTGTGGTTGAATACCTCTCCTTAAGACAGAGTGAATTAAGCAGCTTAGAGTGTCATCTTCTTTTAAAATAACCAGGAGACAGAAATAGGCTTTTCTACTTTTATGAAATCTTATAGAGGCTCAAAGCTTCCACAAAATCAGAAGTAGATTATATAACAAGTACGCTATGCTGTCTTCTGTGAGTGAAGCCATGGAATGAGCTCTGAGACGTGTGGCTAATGCGCTACTCCTCACTCACATAAGGGCCATCAGTCATACTTTGCCATTTTACAGTGTTTGAAGAATAACCCTCGTGGTTGTTAGCATGCATGAGTAAATCACTAGAATCCATGACACGTGATTCTTAATGACTGATATGAATATGGTTGGATTCAATTTTTTATTTATTAGATATTTTCTTCATTTACATTTCCAATGCTATCTCCAAAGTCCCCCATACCCACCCCCCTCATTCCCTTACCCACCCACTCCCACTTCTTGGCCCTGGCGTTCCCCTGTACTGAGGCATATAAAGTTTGCAAGACCAATGGGCCTCTCTTTCCACTGATGGCTGGCTAGGCCATCTTCTGATACATATGCAGCTAGAGACACCAGCTCGGGGGGGGGGGGGTCTGGTTAGTTCATATTGTTGTTCCACCTATAGGGTTGCAGACCCCTTTAGCTCCTTGGGTACTTTCTCTAGCTCCTCCATTGGGGGCTCTGTGATCCATCCAATAGCTGACTGTGAGCATCCACTTCTGTGTTTGCTAGGCCCCCTCATAGCCTCACAAGAGACAGCTATATCAAGGTCCTTTCAGCAAAATCTTGCTAGTGTATACAATGGTTTCAGTGTTTGGAGGCTGATTATGGGATGGATCCCCGAGTATGGCAGTCTCTAGATGGTCCATCCTTTCTTCTCAGCTCCCAACTTTGTCTCTGTATATGGTTGGATTCTTAAACATGTGGTAACAAAGCCTCCTTATACAGTTACAGAGGATGATGACCTCTATAACAGTAGTATAAGTCCAGGCAAGGAACCCATGCTGCTGAATCTACTGTGGAAAACAGTAGATTTTGTAATTTTCTGAATACCATAGCAATGTTAAATATCAATATAAGAAACTCATATGTGAGCCACCACACCCAGGTGTGGAGCATCATACACAGATATAACATCCCATGTCCAGGTATAAGCTCCCAGGTACAAATGTGAACCATGATGCCCAGGTCTAGTTGTAAACAGCAATGTCTGAAAGTGAGCAGCCATCCCCAGGAGGGAGCAGCCATGCTTAGGAGTGGATAGTCATGCCTAGGATTGAGCAATAATGCCCAGGTGTTGCGAGTCATACACTGCCCTTTCCCTTCCCTTCCCTTCCCTTCCCTTCCCTTCCCTTCCCTTCCCTTCCCTTCCCTTCCCTTCCCTTCCCTTCTCTCCCTCCCCCCTCCCCTCCCCTCCCCTCCCCTTCCCTCCTCCTCACCTCCCCTCCCCTTCCCCCTTTTCTCTTCTTTCTTATGCTACTTTGCATATTTTCCTTTCATCCACTCCTCCCTCTCTTGCTCCCCTCCGCTCTCCACCTTCCTTCCCCTTTGTGTTCTCTTGGTTGCCCTTTCCTCCTCACGCTCCTCTCTTCCTGCTCCCACTTATTTTCACTGTTTCTGTTCCCACTCTCCTTCCTTCCTTTCTATCCCATTTCTTCCTCCATCACATAGACTGTCTCTACCTGTCTTTCCTGTCACTGGCTGAAATACACTGGCCTCTCCTATTTGTGTCTATTCAGATTGTTATTATTGTTATTATTATTATTATTTAACTTATTTCAAAGCTTCTGTAAAAGAGGCGTTAGAAACTAAGAAAAATCTTTTCATCAGTGTTCATTACATTAACGAAATAGTCAGTATTCATAGCAATCTGGGGTATGCAAAAAGTAGAGATTAAAAAGAAATAAATAATGGGCTTATGATCTCTGAATGGAAGAATTATTTTACTTGTAGTGGGTTAGGACAGAATGTAACTGTGCTGTAAATATCAGGGCATCTGTGTTTTTATCTAAGAACAGGTATCTAAAATAATAAAGAAAAATTCAGCCTGGCATCACTTCCTCACTTGGTGATATTTTTAAGGTACCCACATTACCAAGTTTCTGATGACCAATATACAGTGACATGTGTGAGATGTGCTGAATATCTTAGTGTGACTTTTCCTTTAGAATAAGCATCATTAGAATCTAGCCACCCATGGTTACAGAAGCCAGAAGGCCACAGCTGGGGTGTAAACCCAGGCACAGGGCAGACCAGATGTCTGGCTCTCCCCACCACTGTAGGCATTCAAGAACCACATCTTTATGCTGAGATTTTCAGAGCTTGAGAACCCCACCCATGAGTTCGTGAGAGTCCTCCACTCTTAGAGGAAAGGACAAAGGTACTGTGTCATATCTATCTGGAGACCTACCTTCTGAGATGAAGATGTGGCTTGTTTTGTAATGTTAGGCATGGGAACATCTGGAGCAATTAAACAGATGTGCATGGTTTATGTGTGTGCTTCTCACACTCCCATTGTTTGTTTAATTCATATTCACACCCTTTAATTTGGTAACAAGAATGTGGCCAATGCTGGATGGTTTAACAGAAAGAGCCCTGCCTTCAAATCCTAAACCTTGTTTTAATTTCCTGTGGCATTCCTCATCTCTACCGTCAAAACTCATAGTTTTAATCACTCACTGTAATCCTAATTTTCTTGTAATAAAATTTGTAAAGAAGCTGCTTTTCACAAAACATGGTATGAAAGAAAAAAGTACACTGAGGTTAATATTAAAGAAGATGAGGCGAATTCTCATCCCACTGGGAAGATGGAGTCATAGTTAACTCTGATAACGATTGAGGGCACTGTGTGTTGTACACAAATTTTACCTGGGTTCTAGAACTTCGACAAAACGAGAAAATTCCTATCGTGTAGTGAATATATAGATTATATCTGGGAGAAGTAGAATTTGCATAGGATAGACAAGAGGATGCTGTATAGGATAGACAAGAGGATGCTGTATAGGATAGACAAGAGGATGCTGTATAGGATAGACAAGAGGATGCTGTATAGGATAGACAAGAGGATGCTGCACAGGATAAATGAGAACAGGCTGCTTAGGATAAAGTAGATCAGGGGATTAAGACTTAGTGCTTGACAAATTTCAACATTACAAGAGTCATTTTCCCACACAAGTTTAATAAATGAGAACCTGAGGGAGCAGTGTTCCCGAGAACTAATTTTCTGTAACATCAGAGATGATATTTTAGTCCTGAATCATATTGTTAATAAAAATATGCTGACATGAGAGCCAGAGAACATTCCTGTCAGTGTGGCCGCAGGGAAAAGAAACTGTGTCCGTGAAATGGGAAGGCTCATGCAGGTAAAATAGT
This sequence comes from Mus musculus, assembly GCF_000001635.26. Lineage (NCBI taxonomy): Eukaryota > Metazoa > Chordata > Mammalia > Rodentia > Muridae > Mus > Mus musculus. Next base: position 39,352,707 of record NC_000069.6, read on the forward strand.
TAATATGATTATTTGAGTTCTTCCACAGTAGGAAGCCATGCATGACTTCATACAAAGCTGATTATTTTGTAAGGGATTTCTGTCAAGTTAAGGGAGCAAAATGGAGAAGAAAATTCCCACTTTGTCTGTGATCATGACTGGCTGTTCTGGAGCTCACTTTGTAGAGCAGGCTGGCCTTGAACTCAGAAATCTGCCTGCCTCTGCCTCCGGAGTGCTGGAATTAAAGGCTTGTGCCACCACGCCCAGCTTTGCAATAGTTTTTGTTTTCATATTCCAGAGCCCACTGAGGGAAGAGGCACTGGAAGTCAGAGTACTGTGGATTTGTAGCCCTTCCCTGGAAATTAGGGAAGCAGTGTGATTACAGAAAAAATACTGACCTTTAATCTCATTTAAAGTTTATTTAATCATTTGTCCTTGTGTGTGTGTGTGTGTGTGTGTGTGTGTGTGTGTGTGTGTGTGTAAAGGAGGTCAGAAAATAACTTGAAGATAACTGTTCTCTCCATGCATCATGAGGGTTCTAAGGATTAAACTTAGATCATCATATGATAGCAAGCTTTTACCTTTTAAGCACATCATGGCCCAATTAACCTCATTTAAATGGATGAAATATTCTGAATTTGAAGCATAAGACATAAGCTTTTTCCATGAAAAGGCCAGATGTTTGCTGAAGAGCCTTTTAACATTTGCTGTTATATTTGACAACCAAATATTAATCTCTTCTTCATTTTGAAAAATAAATAACATGTACAATGGGGTCTTGAATGTGCAGAAAGTCAAAGTAAATATTGTAGATTTAAAAATGAATTATGATTCTCTTTGGTCTGTGCAGCAACTTGTTCTAGAACAAGATGATTCTGTTTGCTTCTCTCTCTTGTAGTTCATGTTCACCTAAGAGAAGGGTAAGTGAACTGTGAACAGAAACGTGCATGTGCCAGACTGAAAGCTGTTAATGGGTCAGACAGAAGGATGATTGATGACTTCCGTGTTCTAAGTGTTGATGGAATCCATTTCTTCCTGATTCAGCAACTGTTTTCAGCGATCAGGTGGAAGATGCTGCAGCCTTTTAAAGGCATAAGGGCACATATATTATCTTCCCTTCCTGATAGATCAAGTACAAGATGTTTGCTGAACAACTTGCGGACACTACTTTTCTGGCCCATTCTATTAAAAGATAGATACCACAGTGAGTAGAGGAAGTAAGAGGGGGCAGGCAGAATGGATGGGATACAGTGAATGGTTTCCTTATTGCATCTTAGAAATTAAAATCCCCACTGTGTTGTGGAGTTGGCAGAATAACTGGGCCTGTTTGTATTCTCAGCAACATGCCTGTCAGAGCATTCACAGGTTCTTTTCTAGCTCACCATACAGATGTGTGTGATATATTCATGGAGTCGCTCACCACCTTAATTTGCGTCTATGAAGATAACTGTAATGTCCATGTTACAAACTAATGTGAATTGACTATTATTGTATTATTGCCAGCATTCTTATCAGCCATGGAGACAAATTCCGTTCTCAGAATGCAGGCTATCGTCTGTATCTACAGTGTGCATTAGTCTACATGTGAAGAACAGTTCTCATGAATGAATACTGTTTCTTTTACTCAATTTTCCAACCTATTTAGTTTTGCAATTGCAGGGATAGCGTAAGGAAGCATTTGTGATGCCGATACCAATCATTAGAAGCTGCTGGCTCCAGCAGTGAAGGGGAACCCAGGACAACATGTTGAAGTAGGCTTCTCTCCTGCATTTACTTAGTCACAAGTGTTTGTCTGTGTCATGTTTTGTATTACAGAAGTCAGATTAAGAAGGAAAGAGAGAGAGAGAGAGAGAGAGGGAGGGAGAGAGAGAGAGAGAGAAGGCAGAGCTGCCTGATTAGTCAGATTGCAAGATTCCAGGCCTCTCATCCTAGGATTTCTACCTCAGAGAACCTCCTGGGCATCTGCTAAACACGCATCAATATGAAGGAGGAGAGAGCAGAGCTCCTAACCCACTCAGTACTCCACTGCCTGTTTTGGAGAGGGCATTCCCAGATGTTGGAAAGCTTTGCCTCATAATGCAGAGGATGGCCATCTCTCCCTGGGTCTGGGAACAATTGTCTACCACTGAAAAGGTAATTTTAATCTCCCTTTATTTGCACTTACTTTGACTTATTTTAGTTAATAATGTGTGAAATTTTTAGTAGGGAATGCTTAATTAGCTCTTTTGGGGTTTAAAGTGTGTCTGTGTTGCCTGTAAGACACTAATTTCTTTTCAAAATCATGTACATGTGCTATTTTTCCCTGCAGCTTCTTGTTGAATGCTATGAGACTTCAGTGCAATCCTGGATTAGACTCCAGGATGCAGGTTAAAGCTAAGAAGAAAAGAACAGTACTTGGGGAGAGTGTCACTTATACAATCTTTCTTGTGTCTTTAGCAAAATTAGTTAAGATTTTTTTTAATAATGAATTTTCATTAAATATTCCTTCATGTTGAGTTGGACCAAACACTCTGATATTAGTGTGTATTAAAAAATGACCTGCTGTAGTTCAAGAACATCACAGGCTGGTTTTTATTATGTAGTATTTCAAAACCTCACTTACATTTTTTTTTATAGAAAAAGGCACAAAGTATCACTCCAGTAATAATGTGAAAGTACTGGAATGTTCAAATTCAAACAAGTGATTTTTAGGGTGTCATATAAATAGTCGACCAAGGATTTGAGAGCAAGGGGAATGGATCTGAAGCTACTCTTCATTTCAGCCATCCTAAGAGTTGCAAACCTTTAAGAGCTTCCAAGCCCTTTCCCCTCAGTCCTCCATAAGATTTTCCAGTGGAGTGGTGCCATCTAAATGGGCACTGCAGTGTCATATGGACATTATGTCTATAGCTCCTCATCAACCTTTTACTCATGGACAAATTACACTCACAGGATTGGGATGTAGCTAAGACAGTAGAGTGCTTGCCCAGCATGCATGATGCCCTGGATTCCATTCTCAGGGCCGTATAGACTGAACATCATAAGGTGCAGCTATATCCTAGCCCTTGGGATGTAGAAAAGATGTGCAGAAGTTCATCATCCTTGTGACTCAGTGAGTTCTCCACACACACAGATTGCATCTCTCTTAGCCAGCGCTGCCTCATTTGTCTCACTTTGTCATTTTTTTCCTTTCATCTTAGTATCTGTGTGACACTTTTTGACATAAATGTACTTCTACACGTTTTCTTTTCTCTTGCATATTCTAGTCACTCACTGTAGACAATATTTTTCCCTCAGATTGTGCCAATGCATGGTGGCAATTTGAGGAACTCCACTGTTGCCAACTACAGTCTATGATACATCAAAGCCTCAAGGATCAGTTACAGTCTCAACTCTTCCCAGTCCCTCGGAACCTGCTCGAGGCTATCTGTTGACCCTGTCATCTGTAGCTGGATAGCAACTCCAGATACATCATCCAGATACATGTCTGATTTCATATCATGTAACTTGGCATAAGATAAGATTTTAAAACTGAATTTTTTATACTCAATTTTACTTGTATTTTCATATGTGATTTAATATTACTTGACACATATTAGCCAGAAGCTAATAATTTATATCACTTTAGAATAGCCAGTTTAACATTTTACTGAAATCTGTCAGCAAACAGTTGTTACTGACAATAATGTTGACTTTTATGATTTTTTTTAAAGATAAGCTAAAAAGCATGAAGTTTCCTTTCTTTAGTACCAGCCTTGCCAAGTGTGATTACTTAGGGGTTATTTCAGAATCTAGGACCAGAAATAAGGAAATACTTACACAAGATTGAAAAAGCCAAAAGCACTTGTTAAATGAACAGAGGAGACAATTGAATAGAGACTGGAGTGCCCATGGCCAATGCTGGAAGAACCCAAGCAATAAAATAAATTACTGATAAATGAAGACTCAAGTATAAAATAAAAACCCATGAGTCTAAAGACATTGCTGACAAAATAAGTAAATGGAAAACAGATAGATCTGCTGAGAAGAAAATCGAATCATCTATGGAGTTGCAATCCTTGTGCTAGTTTCCCAGAGAAGCAAGGGCAATATGAAAGGAAGAAAGAGGGACAGATTTTAAGCTATCTCCTGCAATTCTGGAGGCCTGACTAACTGAAGACTGTAGGGAAGGATAGAGACAGACTGGGATCTGTGACAAGTTGCAAGGTCATCTGATAACATAAATCTTTGCTCTGGGAGGTCAGGGTTTTCCTAAGACCATCAGCTGACATGGTAAGAGTGCCTCTCCCACCCTCACACACAATGAAAGTAATCTGCTTACCTTGGTCAATCTCATCCAAGTAATTATCATCAGAGAAATAGCCAGAGTACTTATTAACTATATATCCAAGAGCCATGTCCCAGCCAAGATAACACCTAAAATTAAGCATCCATCCATCAAATGTGGTCAGTGTATAACAAATCCCTCCCAGTCAGTGCTGCCAAGAGGAGACCAGTGAGACTACACTATGAGGAAACTTCAGAGAATGTCTCAATGGTGGGGAGAGGTTCACAGCAGGAGTGACGGGTGATGCAGTTGACAGGTACCCTTGATAAGATGCGATGAGAACTGCAGTTCTGCTCTGTAGCCTTTCCCTCTCAAATCTACATCTTCAAGCTAACCATGAGGAAAACCTTCAGAGAGTTGTAACTGATAAACTTTTTTTTTTTTTTTTTTTTTTTTTTTTTTAAGAATCAGGAAGTTTATTTTGCAGCATTGTTTCTAGTAACAAAGGAAAGGAGGCAATTTATACATCAGCAAGAAAGAACTAAATACATTTTAGTACATGCAGAAAATGGAAGCCATGAGCCCGAGGAGGCTGAAGCAAGAGGAGGCTCATTGCAAGTTCAAGGCCAGCCTAGGTTACATAATGGATTCCAGGCCAGGCTGGATTACAGGTAAGTTCTTGTCTCAAAAGAAGATAAAAGGGTAGGGGTATCATTCAAAATAATACAAATAATGATTAAGTCGAAACAATCTCCTATTAACTATATGGAACAATATCTAAGGAGTCTCTGTTCAGAAGAGCAGACATGATATGCTACCACTTGTATAAAAGTAGACACTCTGTGGGTAGATTCTCTGTGCATGGTTATAGAAGAAACTGGTCTAGATTAGTCTCCTTAACAGGAAGGAGGTAGGACATGAGTTCCGTGAGGTAGAAGGAAACAACTTTAAAATCTCTTTGGGGACATTTAACTTTTTCTTTCTATGGGTACATTCTACCTACTTTAATTTTTAAAATTGACTCTTCAAAGAAACAAAGAATGAAAAAGATATTCAACTGTATAAATAGACACATTTGCTAATGCACATAGGACAGAGACTAAAAGAAAGCTTTCCACAGTAGTCATGCCCAGATAATGGGCACAAAAATTATTTTCTTGTTATATATTTCATAAATTTTTCCAAATATATTTTTGAACACTACTAAGGTTTATAATCATAAGAAATTATACACATTCTTAATCAAACACATATCTATCAGAATTTGTTTAGCTATTACAGCATATGAAATGAGATGTTTATTTTTATTACATCTCTGAGACTGGTTCATGCTGGTACTCCATACACTGGCTCCAGACTCACCCTTGAGTTATACTTGATACTCAATTTTGGGAGCGAAGCCTGGAGAGTATTCATATTTGATCTTGCTCCTTGGCTGGACTGGGTGTACTTCTGGATCTTTGTGTTCAAGTCTATTCTGTGGATGTTCTTCAGGCATTTTTCTAACAAATTCAATTGGTCTGAAGCAATTAGATTCAGTTTCTCCAATTCAATCACCAGATCCAAGAAACTCTTGTCCTTGGCTATCTTGCCTCTGCCTGTGTAATCCCTTGTAAGGAAAACTAAGGAGGATACATCGTTCTGATCTAAGCTCTCACCAATCTCCATCAGCAGGACCCTATAATCAGAAACCAGGTGAGGGTTTCTGCGCAGGTGGTCCTCCACGGTTGCTTTGTCTGTCTTCAAGATCCTCTTGAGAAGGTCAAACCGCCTCACTCTGTAGAGCAATTCAGCCAAGGTAGCAAAAGAGAGCTGGCCTCTCTCACTTAAGCTATCCAGGAGGTCCCTGACGTTAGGTGCAGCCAGGTTCTCAGTCACATCTCTACACAGGAAGAGCATCATCTCCTTCTCGTCTTCATCAAGACACTCTTCCACCTGGTGAATGACCTCGGCAGACACAGGGCTCTGGGCCATGTTCAGAACCACAGCAGCCAGGTTCTCGTCCAGTCTCCATCCATTAAGCAGGGCTCTGGGAACCACGAGAAGCCAACATCATTGCTGAGGACTCTCTTCATTTCTCTCAGAGTTCTTGCAATAGAGACACTACCGGGCGGTCGCCGGCCCATCCCACTCAACAACGGCTTTGTCGCCTGTCTTCGCTGGAGACCACCAGAAAACTGGATCGAACGAGACACTGTCCGGCCCTAAGTGGCCGCTTGAGAGGCTCAGGTCTCAGAGACTTCGCTGCGTGCTTTAGGGTCCGCAAAAATCCTGATAAACTTTTATACAACTCTGTACTCCTCAAGCTCACCAAGGCCACCTCAACCGCCAAAGGTCCAAGAGTGCATCTGTACACTATCCATGAGGATGAAGCATATAGTGTAGTACCCTGACCAGAATTTGAAACCAGCAAAGAGACATCAAGAAGTCTGCAGAACAGTTAGAATTTAATTAATAATAGAATGAACAGTTGTGACTCATGATTTGCGTAAACTCAAATGTCACAGAAACTGGGTGTGGAGTATGGGAAACGATGTGTACTGGCTTCATAACGTTTATGCAAACCAAAAGTAATATATTCATTACAAAATGTAAATGAAACAATGCACAAGCCTTTCATTAGAAGGACAATTCTCACGTAGTAATACTACTCAGAAAGTAGTTTTAAAACTGCCTGGAAAGTCAGAAATGATCTTGCAGGAATGAAGTATAATGCACCTTACCACTTCGCTCGTACCACTATCCAGAGGTGTAAAGTTTATTATTATAAAGCAAAACATCCAATAATTCATTGAAAAAAAAGCAATAGATTCATTAAGAAAATTAATGTTATTCAAACCTACAGCCCGCTGGCAACTTGTCTTTATAAAAAGCTCCATTAAACTTATAATCACTGTAGGAGGGAAGCAATAAGATTCTCCATGGAGAGAACAAATTTTCAATGCGAGAAATCAATATTCTTGGACAGGCCTCAAAAGAAAAGCCTAGAAGGAAAAGAAATCAAATAACCTAACACTGGCAACATGCGACGCCATGTAGTTAAGCCGATGTCTGTTGAATCTGGCAACCTCCTTGACGTTTGGTAGATAAATCTCTTTACCAGAACTCTCAGGTCAAGTAAAATGCACAGCAGACATGTCTGAGCCAGACTACATCAGTCGAGGAAGCGCTGTTGGTGGTCACAGACATGGTGGATCCAGGTAGAGGAAACTCTGAATTAGGCAGTCTCTAGTTTAATTCCTTTCCACCCTCACCTCATTCTTTTCTTTCTATGAATCCAAAACCAGCATTTTGGATTTCAGGTTGATTAGACTATACCCACTCAGTCATAAATCCAAAAAAATAAACATGGATTAAGTGTGTGTGTGTGTGTGTGTGTGTGTGTGTGTGTGTGTGTGTCTAAGCTAGAAGTGTTCTTACCTTTCAGACAGATGGCTATGAATTCAAATAATTTGCTTTGGGGGAAATCTAAACATATTTTATCTGCCTGTATTCCAGTCAATGTGAAGCACCACAGACAGCTGGAGCCCATGCCCACACTGTGAGTCATTAAGTACCCTATGGTTCTCGTTAAAGGAAATTATGTTCAACTGCATGCCAGGTGGCTCATTCCCACAATGCATTAGGAGGTTGAAATGATGTGTGAGCAAGGGATTTGTGTATATACAATACACACGTGTAGGAATAAAATCTGAAATGTGCACAAGCAATAAAAAACAAAACCCTAACAACTTAAGGAAGAGAAAAAAGAGGCATTAGGCAAGATATGATTTCTCTGGTTTTTATGATCTTGAGTTCCCTGGGGTTGAACCAGAAAAAAATTTTAATAAGGTAATTTATTTTAAACTTTTATTTTACAAAGAAAATACTTTCTACATTACTCAACTTGATTTACATAAAGGCACCCGGCTTTTAAAATCTGAAAATACTGTATTCAAACAAGACACTGAGCCTTCCCCATTTAGAAACTACATGCATTTCCGTACTTAATGTAAGACTGAGCAAATTATAACACTTGCTTTTGGACTACATGGGGAAATGAGGAACCCATACAGCCATATCTTAAATTTGTAAATCATTTTCTCATGCATAGGGCACATTTGTGGCCACTTGCATATTTTTCTAATCACTATAGTCCTGGAAATTGAAATGAAACAAGTATTGTGCTTTGCATTTTTTGAGATAATAACTTAAGCTTCCAGGGTTATGCTTATGTTTTTGATAGCTTCTTTATTTTATTTTAAAATGCATGTTAATGAAAATATAATTACATCACTTCTTTCTTTCCCTTCCCTCCTCCAACGCCTCCTGCTTTCAAATTGAAAAACCTTTTTATTGGTTGCTACACACACATACACACACACACATACACACATATACACACACATACCCCCCAAACACACACACACACACACACACACACACACACACACACACACACACACTTTATGTATGGATATATGTATGTATATCTCTTTCTATCTCTATATATCTATATAAATACAATCTTTTGAGATGTTTTTTGTTGTGCGTTCATATGGTTTCGAAGGTGAGCATTTCTGTATTGATCAACTTGGGACTCTTTCCTGGAAGAAGTTAATGCTACCTCTCTCAGGAGTCATCAGTTGTCTTAAAGCAATATATAAGGGTGGGACCCCACTGAAACTTTTTTCCCCATCCGTGTTAGCATGTCTTTTGACATTGTCGTGGTTCCACTCTTGTTTTTGCAACCATGTTTATGAGGTTCATTTTCACAGCAGACTTCCTGGTTCTCTTTCATTACAAGCTTTCCACTTCCTCTTCTACAATGTTCCCTGAGCCATAAATCCAGGAGCTGTGCTACAGATGTATCCACTGGGCCTGGACTCCAGACAAGCCATTGATTTCTGCATTATGTCCAGCTCTGGTTTTCTATAATTGTTTCCATTTGCTTTAAAAGAACGTTCTTTGATTAAGGATGATAGTTACACTTGTCTGTGGGTATAATAGAATTTAAGATGTCTTTAAGGAATTATGCTGGCCTAGCATAGACTTTCTTCTAAGACACATGACCGCACTAGCCTTAGGAAGTTGACTAAATTCCTAGTACCACATATGACTTACTTCCTGTTGAGTAGGCCTTAAATCCACATAGACAGCTGGTGGTTACTACCAACATGTGAGTGCCACTATTGCACCTCAACAGATATCTTGCCATATCAGCCATTGTTATGGTTCATATTTGTCATAACTGGGTATGAGTATTGATCTCCTCTCTTTTTGGCAGCTTTCACAGTACTTTCTGATACTATGGAATCTATACCATAGGAATGAGGCTTTCAAGTTAGATTGAAGTCAAATAATCAGAGGCTTGTGTACCGGTGATGTCTTTAGCAATAGAGGGTTGCCTTCAATCTTTGAGAGATTCTGAAGGGCAACAATGGCTGTGGATTGCTTTGGAACTCATTTGGATTACCCTGATCACTTGATAGGAGGTTTCTTATGACTTGTACTGGGTTTTTGGTTAATCTATGGCTTTTGATGGGAGCATTGTCAGCCCAAGTGTCAGGCATAACATCCATAAGACACACACACACACACACATGTATATATATATATACATATATATATATATATATATATATATATATATATATATATATATTGAGAGAGAGAGAGAGAGAGAGAGAGAGAGAGAGGTATGCATAATTGGTATACATACACATTTGTGTCTTTTTTACTTGAGACATTATCAAATGACATTGGTGATATTTGTCTCTCCTCTCTCCTCCTTTTGTACTAATTTTACTCCTCCCTCTCCAGTTGGGGCCTAACTCCTTGTTCTGTTTTCCCCATTACCCCCTTCACATCACTTGTATCTCCTGTTCACCACGTAAGCCCACCCTCATCCCCAGTGTATGGTTCCGTTTTACTTTCTCGGTTTCTGTAGGTTTTCCCCACTGGATACTTACATTTGAAGATTTGGAGCTGAGAGAGAGAGCATGTGGCAGTTGTGGGTCTTTCTGGGTCTGGGTTACCTAATTCAATAAAATCTTTTCTAAGTACATCAATTTACCTCTAGAGTTCACGATTTCATTTTCCTTTACAGCTGGGTAGTATTCCATAGTGTATATGCACTCCATTTTCAGTATTAAATCAGCTAAAGGACATTTAGATTGTTTCCATTTCCTAGCTATTGGGAATAGAGAAGCAATGAGCATAGCTGAGCAGGTATCTGTGGAGCAGGTCGTTGAGTCCTTTGGGAATATGCCAAGGAGCAGAAGAGCTGGGTCATGTGGTAGATTTATATTTAGAGTTTGAGGATTCTTCATACAGATTTCTGGAGGGTTTTGGCCAACTTGAAATTCCACCAATCCTCACAGTCTAGCAAGCATTGTTTTCCCATTGTCTTGTTGATCTTTGCCATTCTGACTAGAGTGAGGGGAACATTTCAGAGCGGTTCCCTTTTGCCTAACAGCTAAGGGTATTTGAAATATTTACTAGCCACTGTATAACTTTTGTTGAGAACTCTCTGTATTGGTAACTAGCCTATTTTTAAAACTTAGGGCATTGTTTCCTTGACTCTGGTTTTTGAATCAACAATATATGATTTAATGTATTCTATTCTTTTCTGAAGGTTCCCTTTTAACTTAATTTATAGTTTCCTTATGTGTACAGAATCGGTTAGATGTTATGAGATCCTGCTTTGCCAATTGCTAGCCTTACATCCTTAGCAAATGGGGTCCTATACAGAAATTCCTTTCCTATACCTTTATCTTTTACCGTACTTCAAATGTATTTTCTCCTAACAGTTTTACTTTCTTGGGGTTCACATTGAGTTCGTGGCTCCATGTCAATTCAATTTTACTTTTTGTGTGCAGGGTAATAGATACAGCTCTAATTTTATTTTTCTCCATGCCGATGCCGAGTTTTCCAAGAACATATGTTGAAGAGGCTGTTTTTTTTTTTTCTGTAATATGTGTTTTTAGCCTCTTAATCAAATATCAAAAGACTGTAGTTATCAGTACCCATGTATGAGCCTTCTGTTTTGCTCTATTGGTCTGCATTGCCAGCATTTGTGCCAGTATGGTATTGTTTTCATTACTACAGGCCTATAATATATCTTGACTTACCGAATGGCAGTGTCTTCAGTATTCCCTTTACTCAGTATTGTTTTGTCTATTTGCCATCTTTTCTGGTTACATGTAAATTTCAAAATAGTTTTTTTTTTTCTCTTCTGTGCAAAATATCATGGCCATTTTGATTGGGATTGCATAAATCTGGTAACATGGTTGTTTAACAATATTAATTGTATCAATTTAGAAACACAGAGGTGTCCATTCCCTAGTGTCTTTTTCAGTACTTTTCTTCAGAGATTAAAGATTTCATTAAAGAGTTCTTCCACAGCTTTGGCGGGCTTACTATAAGTTATTTTATTGTCTTTGATGCTCCTGAACATGGAAATGTGTTCATGATCTCTTTCTTAGTTTGTTGTTAATGCATATATAGTTTAACAATCTGTGGACATTTTTAAGTTCATTTGTACCATATCACTTTGTTGAAATTTTTAATTGCTTCTAGAAGTTTTCTGATGGGATTGTTTTATGTATAATATCATATAATCTGCAAATAGGGATTTTTCCTGTTTGTATCCATTTAATCTTCTCCTCTTGCCTTATTGCTTTATCTCATATTACTATATTGAAATGGACTGATGCTTTTGAACAACAGTGTCCTGTTACTGATTTCAATGAGATTGTTTTGAGTTTTTTTTCATGTTAGTGATGGGTTTGTCATACAAAGTCTTTATTATGTTGAGGTCTGTTCCTTTCCTCCAGTTCTAGTTTCTCTAGGAATTTGATCATAAATGTATATTAGATTTTTCTAAGATATTTTTGCCTTTTGAGATCATCGTGTGATTTTTTTGTCTCCAACTTCCTTTATATAATTATTCATATATTATATATATTTATTGGGTTATATATGTTGAACCAGTCCTGTAATCAGGGTAAAGTCAACATGATCTTGGTGGATGACTTTCTTGATATGTGCGTGAGAAAGTTTGCTAGTACTTTATTGAGAATTTTTACATCTCTGTTCATCAGGAATATCTGCCTGTAGTTTTGTTTTTTGTTGTTCTTTTTCTGCTTTGGATATTAGGGCAACACTGGCTTTATATAATGCATACAGGGGTGACACATTTGTTTCTATTTTCAAAATAAAGTTAAGGAGTATTGGCTATAGTTCTTCATCAAAAGACTAGTAAAAGTCCTCAACCCACTGGACCTGGACTTTCTATAATCACAAGTTTTTTATTACTCTTTCAATCTCCTCCTTTGTTATGGATCTGATTGGGTTGCTCATCTCTTCCTTGATTAACTTTGGTAGTTCCAATGAGGAAGTAAATGCACACTTTTTTTTTTTAGACTTTCCAACTTAATGTAGTACAGGCTTTTAAAGCTTTATTCAGGGATTGAAGTTTTCATTGTAGAACCATACCTCAGGGAATATACCTCAACAGGATAAAGGATGAATATGACAAACCCACAGCCAACATGGAAAAAATGGATAAGGACTTGAAGTGATCTCATTAAAATCAGAACCAAGACCGAGTTGTTCACTGGCCCCAGACGTTGTTAATATAGACACTCTAGCTGGAACAAGAGGGCAAGACAAGTAACCTTGGAATTTCTTTGGAATCTGTTGTAATATTTTTATTTCATTCTGTCAATTTGGTTCCTCTCTTCCTTTTAGATAGTTGAGCCAAGGGTCTTTCAGTCTTGTTTATCTCATCAGAGAACCCACTTTTAGATTTATTGATTCTTTGCATTGTTTTCTTTGTTTCAATTTCATTTATTTTTATTATGTCTTGTTTTTTTATTTTTAATAAATAAATAAATAAAAATAATTACTTGAATTTTTATGTCTTGTTATTTGCTGGATTTGGGTTTGGTTTTTCTTGTTTTCAACTCTTGAGTTTTATCATTAGGTCATCTATTTGTGATTGCTCTGATATTTTAGTGTAGGCACTTAGGGCTTTAAACATTTTTTTCTTTATCTTTTATTTGTGCATTTTACTTTTTAATGTAATATAGTCATTGATTTGAGAATTTCATATATTGAATATATTTTGATTATATTCACCCCTACTCTTCCTCTAACTCCTCAAAAATCTATACCCTACCATTGCTTCTCCTAATGTCCAGACCTTTTATGGGTTAATAGCCCACCCTTTCCAATATGTGCTGCACACAAGCCACTCAGTGAAGCATGGTTGTACTACCAGCCACCACACTTCAAAGAAACTGACTTTTCCTCTGCCAGATCCATCAGCTGCCCAGGGCCACTTTATCTAATGGTAGAGTCTCATAAGCACTGCTCCTAAATGCTAATGTGTGCACTGGCTAGTCTCTCTAGGAGAGAACATGTTGCAATTGTCTGAATTATTCAAAGGCTCATATGGGGCGTATCTATCTCAACACAATTTTTTTTGTGGTCATTAATTTCCACCTTTCTTAGTTCACTTTGTTTACTCTGGAATCATGCCCAAGCAGGACAAAAAAAAAAAAAGTAACACAGAAAAGAAAAGGAGGGTGTGTTACTTAAGGTGGTAGAGAACTTTTTTAAAAATCTCAAATCTTAGGAAGCTATATAGCTTAAGATATCTTGGCATTCTCTGCTTATGAACCAAGTTCAGCCAGGTTATATACCCAGCCATAGTGTTATCTGTTTTCTTAGAGTTAGCCTCTGAATAACACTATTAATTCTACCTTTTCTAGTTTTTTGTTTCATTTTTCCACTTCACCTGGATAAACCTAGCATCCTAACTATAATTCCTCAATAACTGGAGATCCTGTCATATAAAGGGTATTCTGTAGGCCTATAGCATGGCTACCATGTGGAACTTTGAGAAATGCAAAGTTTTAGATCCCATCTAAGACTGAGTAGATCACAATCCACATTTTATTTTTGTATGTTTTTATGTATATGTTTATTTATTTCCTCCTTTATTGAATGTATACATTCTTTCTTCATATAATATATTGATTATAGTTTCCTCTCTCTGTGCTCCTCTCAGTTCCTTCCCACCTCTTTCAACAACTGGGATTCACTCCCTTTTAATTTCTCATTAGAAAAGACCAGGCTTCTAAGAAATAGCAATAAAACATGACAAAGTAAAATAGAATAAGATGATTTAAAACCCTCCATACTGAAGGTGGACAAGGTAAACCAACTGAAGTAAAAGAACGCCAAGAGAAGTCACAAGAATGAAAGACCCACTCATTCACACACTCAGGGGTCCCATAAAATACTAACCTGAAAGCTGTAATACTTGCACAGAATACCTTGTGCAGACCCATATAGGCCATATTCTTGTTGGCTTCAGCTCTATGAGGTCATATGAGTCGCGCTCAGTTGATTCAGAGTGCCTTGTACTCCTGGTGTCCTCCATCCTCTCTGACTCTTACACTATTTCAGGATCCTCTAATGTGTGGTTTTCTGAGATCTGAGAGGATAGATTTAATAGAGCATCCCATTTATACATGTATGATCCAAGGTCTTTCCCCCTCTCTCTATGTAATATCTGGCTGTGGGTCTCTGCATTTATTTATTCCTATCTGCTGAAGGAGGGAGCTTCTCTGATGAAAACTAAATAAGGTACTCATTTATGAGTGTAGCAGAATATCACTAGGGGTGATTATATCACTGCATTTTCTACATAAGACAAGTAGTATTTGGTTTTACCCCAAGTCTCTGGAATATCTTGTCTCTGGTTGTTGGACAATAAAGCAATGTCAAGTACAGGTTCTATCTTGGATAATGGCATTAAGTTAAATCTGGTGTTGTTTGGTTACTCTCAGAAGCCTTGTGCTATCCTAACATATTTTATAGACATGACAGCACTGTAGATGAAAGATTTATGTGACTATGTTGGTGTTTACTTTCTCCTTTGATAGCCTGCAGGCTACCTTTCTATACCAAAGACACTAAACATAAGGTTGAAGGTTCTATGTAGAAAACAGCTTGACCTCTCCATGGTCAGTGAACTGTGTGGGTGTTTTCTTCACCCATGGGGCCTTTTTATCAGCTTAAGGGGAGCAACCTACTGTTTTGGCAACAGTCTGTATTGTTTTAGGATTTTCATGGGACCTCTTTGACCAACAACTCAATTGGATGTGATCCAGTCTCAAATCTGGAAATTTTATTTGGTGACAAGAAATGGTCAACTGGAACGCCATCTATCCTATTATTTGGAGACTTAATTATGAACACCTTCATGTATTTTAGAAAGTTTCTGTACAACCCCTGAAATGTCCCTTAATTCTAGCTGTCTCTCCCAGAATTGCATCCTTCAATCTGATCTCCTCTCTACTAGCCATCTGATTCTCCTGTTCCTATCTCTGGTAACTTCAGTCCACCCATAGAATCTATTCTATTTTCCCCTCCCAGGGAGATTCATGTGTCCCCTGCAAGGCCCTTATACTAGCCTCTCTGCATCTACTGATTGCAGCCTTGTTATCATTTATTTAATGATGAATATCCACATAGCTGTGAATGCATACCACACTTATCTTTCTGTGTCTTTGTTACTTCACTCAGTATGATTTTTTTTCTAGTTTCATCTATTTGCTTGCAAATTTCATGGTGTCATTATTAAAACTACAGAGCAATATTCTATTGTGTAAATATACAGTATTTTCTTTAGCCATTCTTCTGTTGAGGGACATCTAGGTTGTTTGCAAGAAGCTTCCATGTGGGTGCTTAGGAAGTGGACTGTAGACAGCAGAAACAGCTACCTGATTGGCCAGAAAAACTTTCTTTCATAGCAATTTCCATCACTGAGATCAATTCCAAGGCTTAAGATTTTAAATGGCATTCTAATTTTCAATAAGACTCTGTTAATGCCTCTAAAATTGCCTTGGGATTTCTTAAGAAAGTGGTCATTTAGGTGAAGGCCATTTCATGGGTCCCCAACAAGGCTCTTGAACTTAAAGAAGAATATCTGCCAGGTAGTCTAGATTTTGTGGACATTTTGTAGGTTCTGACTAATCTTATTTAATGAAGAGATTTTCATGGAGTGCTATTTAGTGCTTTCTCTGATTATTCTACAATATAGAACACATATTTGTAACACTTCATAACTTCTACATGGAAGATAATATAGGTTTTATACAATACCATCATTTGATGCTGCAATTAGTTGAATTAACCACTCACACTCTGGTGTATAATGTTTGTTAATTATACTTAATACAAATGTGTTGAAATAAGGCGTTCTAAAGTTACCAGTAACCTATGGGGCTATATATCTCTCATCCTAGGCATACAGAAAGTTGTAACCCAGGATAATGGAATCTTCCTGGAGAATTCTCCAGAAAATGCAGGTTTTAGAATCTAAATTAATTTTAGTACCATTCTTCAGGGACTTCACTGAGCTTTCTCTTACTTACAGCCATTAAATTTCTTCACTCTTGTCTCAATTGCCTCTACTCCTTCTTATCTTTAAAAGTATGTGTCATGTTCAAAACAAAACATAACAAAACAACAAAAAATACAAACAAACCAAACCAGAGAACACAGTGAGTATAATTGATATTGTTCCTAAATTTGTCACTGTAAAAAAATAAAAAACCCCAAAACGAAACGAAACAAACAAATAAACAACAACTACAACAACAACAACAACAGGGACTATTTAGAAGAAGTAATAAAAACAAGTTTAAATGCTAGACAAATGGAAGTCAGCAGCTCACATGACTGTGATGTGCGGACAACTGGGTCTGAGTTTAGCCTCCACTGGACTCATAGGTGATGATGTAATTTAAAAAACAGGCATATATATTTTTGTATCAGTTTCTACAGAGACCAGTGGCCCACCCAGGAGCTTGTTCTTCTAATTCTATCATGGAAAAGTCTAGACCTTCACATGTTTTCTTCCAGCTTTCCTTTCTCTGAGATGTGTTGGCAAGTGTCTGAAACCCTCGGTAATCCTTCTTGCTTATAACCTTTCACAACTGATCATCGAGAGTCTCCACAACTGTACTAGTACTTATTTCATTCTTCCAGAAAAAAAGCAAGTTTGTTATGCTTAGGACAATCAGTGTTAAAGGCTGGATTATTAATGTCTAAATTGATCTTAAGATTTCAGATTTATCATTATTTAATGAATTATCTCAGCAAGTAAAAACAATCAGAGATACATCCCCTCATTTTCTACTTTCCCATCAATATACAACATTTTAGTATTTTTTTCTTTAATGTTTTAGTTCAAACTGTATTATAAGGGGCTGGCACAATTGCTCAGTGGTTAGGAGTATTGGCTGCTTTTCCAGAAGGCCTGGTTACAGTTCCCAGCACCCACAAGACAACTTGCAATAGTCTATAACTCTATTTCCAGGGATCTGACTGCTCTTCTGGCCTCGGGAGCCAATCAAAACTTATGATACACAGACATATATGCAATCTAAACTCATACATAAAATAATAAAATAGAACAAACAAACAAACAAAACGAGTAAAAGCTCCATGTTCTTAGTACCCATTCTTGCCTCATCTCAGATTCCAAATAAAGTCCCCATGCTTCCACCATGTAAGCTATGGCTCTGCTTCTGACATTATGTTCCTTTCTCACTCACTGTATAACACATAACCGAAAGCAGACACTTCACCTTTTGCGTAGGGAAGTGTTTCAAAGTCTTAGGTCTTGGCACAAAGTATTGTAATACATAAGTTGGAATAGAGAGTAGATGGCCCCAGCAAGAAAAATATTTCTCAAATTAAAATTCTGCCTGAGGCTAGCTCTACATTTATACTTCAAAAATTACAATCACCATCTCCTTTGTTTGCTAATATTACTTGAGTGGAAAAGATCATGTTCGTGTTTAGACTAGAAACCAAAGCCACATTTCCACATTAGGAGTGCATTTTGGTTTGACGGAATCAAAATTGATAGAAACCATGGAAATATGTTTATTGGGACTGTAGGAAGATAGATGCCTCAGTGTTTTCTATATTCCATCTCTTCTTGCTTTTTTCAGGTAATACTATTGAGATGCCACTTTGAAATTTTTCTGAAACTATAAGAGCCCACAGAGCTGTTTGGGTATTTACTTTCAGGGCAGTTGTGGTGCTGAGATAGTCAGGCAAACTCTGTGCCAAGAACTACAACACCCGATGCATCTTCGACTCATCATAGGGTTCTGAAGACATTGGCACTTTCACTTTCGGTATGAAAATGGTATGGTCTTCCTTTGCAGTTAAGTTCCATTATGCAGGAAAAAACACTCATGCTGTCAGAGAAGATCTCTTTTCTGCATGCGTGTATAGCTGGGTATTAGGCTACCTGTGTGGTTCAGCATTGTGGTATTAATCAGTAAAACAAGGAAGAACTTGTCTGAGAAGGTGTCCAGCTCAGTACTGTGTCAGCTGTGAGATACATTTCTATACAGCTTTGGAAAGTGTCCTTGAGCTCCTTAAGCTCCCAGTACTGCCGGGACAGCACTAAGAATCAGAAGTTGCAATGTACATGCAGATAGAGTTCTGCAATCTCAAATGCAGCACAAGTTTATATAAGGGCAGCATAGTCACAACTCCACAACAGCCAGACTCAGTGAGCACCAGAGTCTTCTACTGAAAGAGACACTGCAGACTCAGAAAACCACTGAAAAACAGTGAGGCTTACATAGTTCTCATCTTCTCAACTTTCTGCTTCTTCCTTCACAGTACTGGGATTACAGACAAGGGCCACCACATCTGTTGGTGCACCACAGTCATCAAATATCAGGATTCACACATGTTAAACAAGCAGTGCCCACGCAGAAAGCCACATAGTCAGCTCCAAAAAGACAGGTCTCCAAAAGGACAAATATTCGATGTCTTCCTTTCATCACATGAGTGAAGTTAATGTAAAAGATAAGGTTGTTTCAAATTCCACTATCTACCCATAAAATGTCTTACAATATGGTGTTTGATGTTTTCATTAAAATTACCTCAGTTATATTAATAGTGAAGTCATTTATGATCAGGTTAGTAATTTAATTACTCAAAATCCACTAATACCATAGCTCTCTTCCAGCTGTCCATCAAGTGACATGTTGACATTTCATCATAATTTCATGTATAGAAAACCAGACACTTTTCTTTAAATGTCTCTGTTTGAGAAATATTTTCCAAAGCATAATGTAACAAAGAACTTGACTAAACATCGTGTTATTTATCTTACCAAAATACACAAAAAAGCAGAACAAAATGAAGTATTACTTACTGAATTACTCTAACAAAATGAAATTAAAGCTAATATTACAATCTAGTGGGACTTAATAGTTGTTACATTTTTAATAAAAATTAAAAACTTTCCCACAATTTCTAAAGTATCTTTCAAAAGAGCATTTCACAAGTGCATGAAGCTCTGCAAACAATATAGACTACATAGGCATTTGTCTCTGAGCCATACATTAATTAATTAAACACGTAAACTGGAATAAGTTGACACAGAGACTTCTTCAGTTCTCTGGGAGCTTCTGACTCACCCATTTCTGATATTGGGACTTAAGGAAAATTAGTGTAGAAGTCTGACAGGCTGTTGTCCTTGCCAGGAACACAATCCAAATATGTAAAATGAAGCAACACTGTAGTCGGTATCAAAATAAACCCACTCAGAATGCCCCCTACCCCCGTAGGGCTTGGGGCCAAATCAAGCCAGGCTGTAAGCAGGCAGTGCTGGGAAACCGACAGGAAAAACGAATCGATTTCCCTCTTGAGAAAATATTCAGCTGCATCATGAAAAATGTCTTCCACTTCCTTGCACATTTTCATCTCCACTGAATTTGATTTTTCAGCTTTCTCCGAATTACTAATGCCCGGCTAAACACTCTAATGATTTCATGCTGGTTTGGTGATAAAATTAGAAAGACTGAGAGGAGACTTGGGCACAGGTCTTTTCCTTAAGTGACTTTTGACTCACAGATGTGCCCAGAAATATGACGAAAGACGGTCGAAGGGACTTGAGCTCCTTCCTTCTCTCACAAGCTAGTGACTGTGAATCAAGCACCCCTAGGAACTGGCATCTCCATATTCAGGATGGAACAAGATTCTAAGAACATTTCTTCCACTCTTCAGACCCTGTCTTGTTAAGATATTTGCCCTCTTAGCTATCATACATAGTGGCCTTTAACATAGTTACCTACATCAGAAAGTCTGTTCAGTTATTTAGATGTGATGAATCTACGTGGTATTTGAATTTAGCATCACTGTCCTTATAGATTTCCATTGTAAGTGGAAAGCAGACACATGCTTAGCTACTTTCTCCATATATTGTCATGGCTCAGTTTTACCCTTTCTACTGCCTCACTCTAGTCAGAATTGTGTCTAATGACTCCCATGACAACATCTGTGTCAGTGGAGTCTCGCTAGGGAGTATAGAGTTGCTATAATTCAACTATTTTCTTCTTTAACCTATGAGCCACAATTTCATGGCCACTGAGTTGTTATACACATGCAGATCATGTGATCAAGTAATACTTTCTCTGCTCCAGACTTTACAGAATCATGGTGGAAGAAGTTTGCCCTCCTCCCACACTGAGTTTCTTTTGTCTGTGGAAGGTTAGGTCATATCTTTTTCTGCTGATGCAGCATGCAGGTACCATCTACGATGGAGAAACCTGGACCCTGGGCAGACATATCCTGATGGTGTGTTGGTCTTAAATTCTCAACTGCTTTTGTTGCATCTAATTCAGCAATTGGCTGTTGCTATGGCTTAATGTTTAGTCTCCTAAATGGAGCACGAAAACTGTCTTATATGTTTGAGGGGTTGTTGTTGGTTATTTTGTTTGTTTGTTTGATATTTTTGTATTAATGCAAAAACTACAGACCATGACAGTCTGATTATATAATTGTGTGTATTAGTATAAAAGCTAACTAAGAATATTCCACTAAAATATTAGCAGCTATCTTTTCAAAAGCAAATTAAGCTATTGATGGTTTGCACTGATATCATAGTTCTGGGGAAATTACCTTTAATAATGAAATTCTGTGATAATGCCTCTTCTCTGTTTAAAGTATAGATTGAAGGCTAAAATCACTGATACTAATTCCAATCTTCATTTTCTACCTGCCTGAGACGGTTCAGTACTTGTGGTATATTTAGTATTGACTGTCTCAACTACTGAACCATTCTAAAGTGAATAAATTTGCTTCAGTGGTCAAAGAACATGGGAATGTTGTCCTCTTGATGCAGAATTTCTGAACAATAATTCTTTATAATATTTGAATCTGCTGAGTAATTTTTAGATTTTAAAAAATGCTTGGTTATGTACATGCATGGGTGTGGATGGAATCCAGAAGGCTCATCAAAGCCCCTGAATCTGGGTACTGGGAGTGGGACACCAGTCCTCCAAAAAAGCAGCATGTGCTTTATTTATTTATTTATTTATCTCTTTTTTTATTGGATATTTCCTTTATTTACATTTCAAATGTCATCCCCTTTCCCAGTCGCCCCCTCCCAAAGCCCTCTATCCCATCCTCCCTCCCCCTGTTTCAATGAGGGTGTTCCAATACCCACCCACCCACACCCACCTCTCCGCCCTCAGTGCCCCTATACTGGGGCATCTATCCAGCATTCATAGGACCAAGGACCTCTCCTCCCATTGATGCCTGACAAGGCCATCCTCTGACCCATGCCTACATCTTCCCATACCCATGCTGAGATGAAGACAAGTCTCACAGAGATTCCAGAGGTGCGCAGACATGGAGAATGAAGTCTTTATCAGGTTTGAAACCCTTTTCTAACTGTCTTCAGCAAAGGAGCCAACAGCAAAGGTTGGACTTAGAACTGTTTCCATACGGACACTCACAGCTCCCATGTGTCTTCTCACAGCAGAAGAGGACCCCAAGGAGGAATTCAAGGCATGGACAGCTTCACCTGAAAGGTCATCTTGGACAGAAATTCCCAGAAGGAAAACTTTTGGCCCACATCTGAGCTGTCTTACTTGAACCATATGGATTTTTAAAACATAAAGACATAATTCAGTTTGCATTTTTAAAATACAAAATCCAAAAGGAATAGGAAAATATATTTGCAAATATTTTTGCTGACTTCAAAGTCATCTTAGTTTGCAATTGTGAACTATGTCTATTTAACAACAGAAAAGATGACAGGAATCCTATTTTCTGGATAGTGACACACATTGTGATTTTTATTACTTCCTTTGTTCTACACACATATATTTCATATTCTAACTCCACAAAACATTAAACTGCTCATAACAAATATTTGGAAGTTATTTTTAAGACATTTTAATAGATACTTTAACATAACATTTTATCTGTCCTTTCTTCTTTAATGATACCACTAGAAACTATTTTTAGACATTAAAAACTATGCTTTTGTACATTTTTATTATGAATCATCTTGGTTAAATTCAAACTGAAAAACTAAATAAATATTGCATCCAATTTAAAACAATAACTAAAATTAATGCATACTTATGTTTAAAATAATGTAAAACTATTAATCTTTCCATTTTATTGATAATTTAAATTTAGGCCTCTTAAAAAGAGAAACTTCTTGCTTGTTTTCTCTACAATGTTGAATGTGGAACTTCACACTACCACATCTAAAATATTTTATAGGGAGACTGATTCATTTCTAGAATCGCCTGACATTTCAAAATGATCTGCAACACCTACACCCTCTCTGTTAATACTACGAAGCAACCCTAGATGTGGTATTTTTAAAACCATGCAGCAGCCTACAGAGTTTTCCTACAGAAGAGAAAAAGAAACGCGAAGAATTGCTTTGCTCACTAGCACAAGCAGGTTACATATGCATCGAAATTCTATTGCTTACAGTAATGCTGAACTGAACATACTCTGTGAGAGAAGTTTTCCTGAATTCCTTTCAGACATGTTGTGCCAAATTACATTAATCACTGTATAACCACAGTGAGGGAAGAGCTTATGCCTTCATCCCCAGCAGTTAGGATTCACTGTGCTCCTTTGGTTAAATACCTGCAGGTATAAATCAAAACAGGATTTAAATTCTTATAAATAAAAATCAAATATTATGACTTACTCAAAATCATATGAGCTATGATAAAATATTTTTAAATGAAGCAGTGTTTCACTGCACCTAATAAGCAAAATAAATAAATAAATAAATAAATAAATAAATAAATAAATAAATCTATATTTTCAATTATGAGCCAACTTCTTGTTAATAGAGGCAAAAATTGTCCTCCAAACCAAGGGATCTCAGCATTGTTGTGTGAACACAAACAGCAGGCAACACAATTTTCATTTTATAATCACTTTCATATTCTCATGATGACATTTAAGAACATCTGTTTTCAATGATCCAGAGAACATTCCAGAGTGTTGGGGTCTAGATGTTCAGATATGTGAAAAAGTGCTTCTTGTTAATTTTAATGAGTGGAATGCATAGAATGGATAAACTTGGGCTAGAGAAAGATGCAAATCATCACTTTCTGAATTTCTTAGAAAAATCGAAAAATGGACTTAGATACCTGGATGGCACAGAACATGTGGTTCAATGAGTAAGTACTCAGCCCGCTGACTTGAAACCAGTCCCAGGTGACGTAGATTCAAGCCTCTTAACAGGCCAAAACAAAGGGTACATTTTCAAACGGTTTTGCTTCAGAAAAATTGGGTCTCAGCCTCCAGATGAAGAGGTTCCTGGTCAAATTGAAGAAAATTCACCTTGACTTTACCTTCAACACCCTTGAGACAATTACTCTTTAATCTTTAATCTTTAATCTTTAATCTTTAATCTTTAATCTTTAATCGGTCCAGCATTTAGTGCTTCACATGGAATAAATTTTAAATAGCAAGCCATTGAATAGTGTGTGTGTGTATGTATGTGTATATACATATATATATATTCTGAAAAAATGATCACTATACTCAATATAAAACATTCAATCTCATAATTTTTACAATTTACATACTCAATGCAAAACTGGCAAATCTGCCTTTAAAAAAATTTAGCATTTCAGAAATTAATCCTTTCTGTTCTTGTGAAGATTATTTGATTTGAGTCCTTAAGAGGTAAGACACTTAAACAAATAAACATATTTTTATTGAACTTTATATATAAATACATATGGGATATATATTATATATAAAAATGAGCTGTATTCATAATTAATTGTTGATGAAATAGCAATAAATAACTATACAGGAAAAATGAAAACAGTTCACAATTAATTTTCATTAGAACCCCATGTATAAGTAATTTGTTAATTATATCTGAGTTTAGTAACAAAAGTGTACTTAGGAAAGTAACCTAGGAGTGAGATGATGACCCAGAAAAGAAAAATAAATCTAAGGCTTTACTTTTCCTCAAATGGAATCTGTTTATTTTTTTTTTCTTAGCCTCACTCTTATTCTTCATTGATCCTGAAATAAAAAAGGTTCTAACAGACCATCTCACCCTTCTCATGCCCTACCCTAAATTGGCTCCAAGAACTACTCATAGATTTTTTTTCTATATATGCCAGAAAGCCAAGCTAATATCTAGCCTTCTCTTGAGGCCTTCAAAGATTTTGTTTAAACTTAAAATTCTTATGGTGAAGTAGATTCTTTGACAAAGACAGAATATGAGTTAGTTTCCTCTTACATATACATAGAAACATTGCTTGCTCGCATAGACACACAACACACACACACACACACACACACACCTTGTCTTGTTGGAAACAAAATTTACACTTAGTGTAATAAAACTAAACATATCAAATAATTATAAGACCTCAAGGATCAGTCGAGTTGCTATAGGATTGTAGTAGTTTTAAAAATATTTTATCTACAGGGTGTTAGCTAAAATCTTACACAGAAAATAAACATGTCAAAGACATAAAGGTAATTTCTGCAGTCAAAGAGAGGGAGAAGAGAATCTTATTAAGATTGCTGTTGCTCAACACGCCTCCCAAGAAGATGAGCTGAGCCCAGGATAGAGCAGACACAAAGCCACTGAGCCTCTTGCAAGGACTCTCAGCAGCAGGCTGACCATCTGGAGTTGGGTGTGTTCTGAAATTTTAATTGAGTCCCAACAAAAACTATAAAATAAACTCAGAACTTATGTTTATTTATTGATTCACTTGTTTGGATAACTTTGTATTCTGAAAAAAATGATAACCATACTCAATATCTCATAATTGTTTGCAATTTACACACTCAAAGCAAAAATGACAATTCAGTTTTTAAAAATTTTAGCATTTCATAAATTAATCCCTTCTGTTGTTGTGAAGAGTATTTGATGTGAGTATTTAAGAGGTAAGACAAAAAAGACTTAAGCAAATAAACATAGTTTTATTGAAGGTTTTTTCTTCTAAACATAGAATGTATGTTTCTTCTGAGCAAAGAGTAAAATAAAATGAGAAACTTATTGAGAGTAAAATGATGCCTGTGTTTTCTATCATTAGAATAAAAGCGCTATACATACAGATACTTAATAATATTACATGGCTTAAATTGAAAACTTCTGTAAATGTTTCAACTTATTATCATGAACTAAAATCATTTAATGCAATTAAGAGAAATCTTAATCTTTTTAAGTTGGCAAACTTTTCCTAATAATTAAACGATCTTGTTTACAACAAAGATGTTATTTATTTAAGAGTGTATCTTAGAGGAATTGTGTTGGAAAAAGGTCATGGTAAAAGAAATGAAGTAATGATATTACATCTTTATGCATGTTTATTTTGTTTCTAAAAAGAAACAGAACCATTTTGAGTTTTAATTGTATTATATTAATGCATTTTAAAGTGATATCAGATCTTAATAATTGGAAATTCAGAAAGCATAGGCGTACTGCCTAATGTAGTACTAACTTTGGTTCATAAGCATGCATCTGACTGATTTAATATTTGAATCCACTGTCTGGGGAACTGAGTTTGTCATAGTTTGCTTCCCATTGCCAGAGTAATGACCACAACAAAAAGCAAGTGGTAGACGAAAGGGTTGATTTGGCTTCCTTGCCCTGTGTATCACCTTCCATTCTAAGAGATGCCAAAGCAGGAGCTCAAGAAAAGTAGGAACCTGGGGCCTGGACTAAAGAGCAAAACTATGGAGGAAACAGCTTGCTGTCTTGCTGCCAATAAATTTCTCAGCTTGTTTTTTTACTACAGCTCCAGGCTACCTATCCAGAGGCACCACCCACAGAAGCTTGGACCATCCTACATCAATAATTAATCAATAAAACTCTCCACAAACTTGCCACAGGGCAGTCTGTTGGATTGTCCACATTTTCTCATTGGGCATTCCCTCTTCCCATATCACTCTAGCTTGTGTCAATGTGAGAAGCATAGTAGATCCTTTGTCAGCCTGACTATATTACTACAAAGACACAATGCTCCCCTTTTTGCTTATCCCCAAATCACAATAATATTATAATATAAAACAAAATGCAGCTGTAAGATTCCACATCTTTCTTAAAAATGTAAACACTTTAAAACTTAATTCTCTTAAATATCCAAAGTCTCTTAGCTGTGGTATTTTAGTAAAATGGAAAATGAATAAGCTACATCCTTGCTTATTACAAGAGTGAAGGATCAATAGAAAGTTACAAGTAGGTAAAACAAAACAAAAATTCAACATTATAAATAACTCCAGCTTGATATCTTACTCATAATCTTCTGGGCTCTAAGTGGCTCAGGAAAGCCCACAGCTTCAGCTCTGCCATATTCAACACAATCAGCTTGTCTTGAAATTTGAGGATATAACTTATCTTCATAACTTCCACTGTCTTTGGTGGTCATCCCATGGCTCTAGCATCTCCAGAAACCTCAGGTCTACAAAGCTACCAGGCTCTATCCTCACCAATAGCCTCTCCTGGGCTGTCTTTAGGAACTCTATACCTGC
The DNA here is from genome assembly GCF_000001635.26 of Mus musculus. Classification (NCBI taxonomy): domain Eukaryota; kingdom Metazoa; phylum Chordata; class Mammalia; order Rodentia; family Muridae; genus Mus; species Mus musculus. The sequence continues at coordinate 39,379,789 of NC_000069.6, forward strand.
TGAATGGTACCAAGCTCAGCATCTCTGCATGAGCCTTTTAATTTTGACACATGACTGCACCTTCACCAACGGCCTCTCCTGACCACCTGTGATGCCGAACTTCAGCAATTCTCTATGACCTCTTTAATCCTATCACTTTCCTGCCATCAAAGTCAGTAACACATGGGAGAATATGACACATTACCAAATTAATCTGCCAGCTTGAGATGCAGGGTTGGCCACTTCTAGAGCACAGCTTCTTTATGCTGACCCTGAAGAAATACTCCGCAGAGGATTACACTTCTGTGATGCTGGTCTCTTACTGAGCATAGCTGATTTCTCAGACTTCACTAACTGTCAAGTGAAAGCAAAGGTTTCACTTTATTGTAACTGGAGTTTTTGAATCTCAGCTGACTCTTTATCCCCAGATGGCTGGATTCTGCCATTGACTCTGGGACTTTAGATCTCCACATCAGATAAATATTGTAGAATTCCTCACCAGTTCACTTAAGCTGTGTCATGGAATGCTAATTTTAACACTCAAGTATACCTTATCTGATTTCTTACCTACTCCTGCATATGCACTTGCAGCTTATAAATGCAGATTAATTAACAAGAAATAATAATCATAATAAAATCTTCTCCTTGAGAACAAAAATGAGGAGAAAGTCCTTTAGTCACTGGGTCGTGTAATGATGGCATCCTACAGAGCTAGAATTCCAGAGATTCCCTGGAATCTGGCAGGGAGAAATTTCCTTGATTTGATCCTTGAGTCTTTGGAAGAATTTTTGTCATTTCTCCAGAAGAAAATAAATACTTCTAACATACTGTCAGCTTTCAATTTAGTCTGAGGAAAGACTAGAGTAAGATGAAGATGTGGAAAGTCTAACTACAAGGACAGACTAACTCTGATATTAGGAAATATTTGAGAGTGAAAGATGATACTCAGAACTATAGAGGGCTCTTAGTGGATCTCCTAGAAGGTTCAGCCAGGATTTTCCCAGCATGTTACAGTGAGTGGAAATGACTCTATGTCAGTTTGTGTAATGTCCATGAGAGCAATGCTCTCGGAGAAGGAGAAGTCCCGTGCTCCTCTTAGGGAACACCTTCCATGGAGCCAGGGGTCTGTGGGTGTTTTAAAAAGAAAAAAGACATTCAGCGTGTCCCTCAGTTTGGTTCTTTTTCCTTTTCCTCTATTTCAAAGAGGATGTTAATACTAGTCAGCTTCCCTGAGTGTACAAAGAAAGGGAAGAACTGATTCTAAATAGCAGAAAAGTTAGTGGACAATTTCCCTGCACAAATTTCTGTTATCAAGAAAAAGACATCATTGGGCTGGTGAGATGGCTCAGCTGGTAAACGCCCTTTCCACTATGCCTAAGCACCTGTGTTTGATCCCCAGGACTGACAGGATAGAGGTAAGAACCAACTCCTTCAAGTTGTTGTGCGACATCTACAGTTTGGTGGACACACATGCACAGGTAGATAACAGACAGATGACAGAGAGACAGATAATGTTTTTTAAATAGTTTAAAAAAACTGTCATATTTTGTATCACTATGCAGTAATTCATTAGGTTTTTCTCAGCAAATGTGGTGACTACTTGGTTGCAACAAGTTTTATGGTGGACACTCTCTAGTTCTTTGAATTTTCTAGTTTCTATTATTTACCAAACTACTCTTTGTTTACTTCAATTGCCTGACTGTTAGTTATAACTTGCATCACTAGTGCAGTATCTGACTTTATAACACTGGTTCAGAAGAGAAGAATAAGTTTGCAAAAAAAAATAGTTTCCAAATAACATATAGCAGTTTCCTCTGAGATTGAAACTTTCATCTTCCAGAAAAACTCCTTAAAACAGAAGGTATAATTCAAGATAGCTTCAGGAAGTCCTCGAAACTGATCAGATTCACTGGGCCCCTTTCTTCCAAGGGTAAACAACAGAGACTGCTGAGAGTCACTCTGAGAGAAGTCATGCTGCAAAGACTCGGATGCCATCCTCCCTCACTGCCTAAAGGGAACAGACTAGCTTAGCTTCCTGGAAAAGGCACCAACAAACTGAGTTGTTTGAAAAAGAAATGCCAAACTGTTGAGATGTCTGCAGGCTGTATAGTTTCTCTAGATTCCCAGCTTCTGTGAGCTGTCACTCATGGTGGATTGGGATTTAATGGTATAGTTATCTTTGAGTCATTTCTGCTGCTGTGGGTAACCTCTCACCATATTCCAGTAGTAACCCCAATAAAAGTCATTGGTTCATTAAGTTAGACTTTAATGGTATTCTTTGTTGGTCTGTCCTGTGCTCTGTCTCTGGGATGAGTGGACTTTTTTGTTGTGTCTTCCAGGAGAGATCTGTCACATGAGACATAGAAGCTGTATAGAGGAATACATGCATTATTCTAGGAAAAGGAATCATATAAGCAGTCAAAACACTCAGTGCATTTAGAAAGTGTGATTGAACTAACAGAAAAGAAGGACATCAGGCCCCACTTGACCTCGAAGCATTGTCTGCCCTGTTATAACTTTGTCTCCATGTGAAGGTAATCTAACAGTTAGTGAACATGCGGGTGTGAGCCATACATAAGATTTGAAATTAATATACACTGAAGTTAGCATCGGAAAAGTGATGTAGGTCAGATTAGTTGGAATACTTTATTCCATTTCAACACACACACACAATGATGTACAGTCAATAGCCAACATAAGCTATTTGTATATTTTGAAATCTACTCTGCCTTGTTCAGAGACATGTATCTCAGATTAGATTTAGCCTCGTTAAGTTGCTCAAAAGGTATGCATGGCTGCATATTGAGTAGAGCAGGTCTGGTAGGTTTCAAACTTATGTTCTTCACCATGAATATTAATCAGTGGTCTAGTCAGTGTTTTGTGCTCTAAGTCACTGCTAGATTCCTTGACGTTAACATAACACAGGGAATAGAAAATATGGAGGTTCTTAGCCTGTACATCTTGTTGTCAAATCCTGTCCCCAGTATGATCCCTGTTGTCCACCCATAGCAACAGATAGTCACTCTGGTCCTCTCAACAACCATGCCTAGCTGTCATCATCTGTGTATGGACAGCCTAACGGTACATTTGTTTCTTTGAGATCTTGCCAATATAATATTTAACCTTCACTTTGTTTATTCATGGTCATTAATTTTGATCGTAAAACATACTGCACATATCCTAAGGCCTGTGAGAAAGCTGACTGGCATTGTCTTTAAACAGTCTCATTCTCTGCCATGATCCATCTTTAAAAGGGTTGTGGAATGGCTCATCTGTCTTTTTGACCATCACAGCTTGTTGTAAATGATCAAGACAAATGTGTAGTTGTTTCCTGGCACTGGCCTAAAATGTTCCCCATAGGTACTTTGCACAAGTCCCTCATCAACATTACCATGCAAGGAAAAGTTTGCCTCTTCCCACCAGCCTCCTGCTCCATGTTTTAAATTCTTTGAGCGACTTGATGTTGCAGAACCTCCCACCTGCTCAAACCAAATGACTTGGGCTGCATTGTCTGCATCCCTGTGCTCATGATCCTGGGTTCACGTGCTGAAAGCTTGCTCATCAGCTCTTTACATTGCATCATTGTTGATGAATTTCCAAAAAGCTATCAAAACAAATAACAGTAACAAAAATAGCTCTAATATGAAGAGCCTGCTGGCAATCTTGCCTCACAGCCCATTGCTTCCCACAATCAGCAAAAATGGAGTTTACTACGAGTGATTAGGACTAATGGTTTGTTAAAAAGAAGCCCAATTGTGGTGCTATTATTACATAATATAAGCGGTGGCTACTTCCTAGTAAGCTGCTGGAAGAAATCTTGTGAAGATTTTAGAGAACAAACAAATGTAATGTAGGTAATAGATAATGATCCAACAAGAGCAACAAAAAATGACAAGCTGTGGACACTTCCCACAGCTCTGCTTCAGGCAGACAGCACACCAGCCAAGGTAAGATAATCAGTTTTATGAGCATTGGAAAGACATTTGGTACAGACAGAAGCCAGGCTCAAAGCTGGGATCATCTGAAACCTGGAGAGCAGAGGCTTTGAAGGAGTTTACAATTACTTATAGTTAATTGCTAATGATAAATGAGCCCATAATATGTAAATACATACAAATTAGACCAATTCTTCAGTGATATGCATTATTGCACAAATATTGGACCTAGAGTCCCTGATACATGAAAATAACCAGACCATGTACACATTTATGATGTCATCGAAATACTAACAGTGGAGAGTGCATGAACCTGTGCACCCCCAGAAAAGACAAAGACTCTGAACCTGGAAGCTGCTGACAGGATGGTGAATATTGAGAAATAGTCATGCAGAGTCAAGGCAACTGTATCCATCCCCACTCTGGTGTAAGAGGTTGTCCTGAGAACAGAAAGAACTGTTTATTAATACAAACGAACAGAACATCAAAGATAGGAAAGCATTTTGATAGCCCTTTGTTCCCTCATAAGGTGGTGACCCATAGAGGTCACAGCCCCTGTGTTACCAATACAGTGAGAGAAAATCCAGTCATTTATTAGGTAAGAACCTAGACAATATTGCACTCTCTTGTCAGCATAGGTTTCTTCATTTTCTATATGAACCTATGAGCAGCATGTATGCATCTGCCTTCCTCATCCTCACATGCTCAGCCATCATTGTGTGAGCTTGGTTTCCATGTGTCCTGTGTTCTCCCTACCTGAGTCTCTGCTTACTCCAGACAAGCTGGGCACAAATCATTCAACACAGACAATTGATACCATCCTTACCAATGTAACTAAATTATCAAGGAGTTCTTCTAGAACTATCCACAGTTGTACCAAACCAAAGTACTCATGGCAGAGGAGAAATCTTGTTCCTCAACATGCACACATCTAAAAGATTGCTATTCACAAACACCTACATATGTCTTCTTAAAGTAGTTTCACTATTTCAAGTTTTACATTTAGAACTTTAGTTCATTTGGAGACATTTTGGAGACAAAGTGATAGAAATGGTGTGTGTGTGTGTGTGTGTGTGTGTGTGTGTGTGTGTGTGTGTGTAAGCCAGAAGTCTTTGTTGGGTATCCTTATCAAAAACTATCTTCATTATCATTACCATCATCATCATCTGTGTGGCTAGTGAGCCATGTAGAGCATGCATGGAAGAATAATAGGATCAAGGAGGTATGTCCAAACATCATGAATCTCATCCTGAGATTGGCAGGAGTAGAATTCCTCCCCTTCTGTCCCTGGTTTATATGACCCAGCCCACATTGTCCTGTACTCTTTTCTTTGCCCCTCCAAAAGAGGTCACCTAGCTCAGAAGCCAAGTTAAATTTCCTCTCCCCTTATAAGGTCATGTCTATCAGCTCCTGGAATTCCTCCTTATGTTAATGAGGCAGTCCCAACACCCCGGCATTAACCAATATTGTACATTAACTACCCAAAGTCACTACCTGTCCCCAAAAGTTAAATAGCCTTTGTTTCCCCCATTAAAATGAGCTGTCTCACTGAAATAGCCTCCAAGTGTCTGTTCTATCTTTCTGAGACCTCTCTGCCCCAAATAGTCCCTGCCTCACTTCCCCACACTCAGAAGTTGTAGGTTATGATCAGTCATGCTACTACAGGTGGCAAGGTAGAGCTTGAATGGCAATTACCGTTATATCGCCACAGGGTCGCTCAATCAACCTAGTGTCAGCCAATTCAGCTAGCCTGGCTGGCCGGCAGGCCCCAGGAATCCTTTTCATCTCCACATCCCGAGGGCTGGTATTATGAGCACACATGTGCCTGACCTTCTGCATGTTGCTGAGGATCAGAACCTAAGTCTTCCTGAGTGTGTGGCAGGCATGTAACCCACTAAGCCATGTCCACCACTCCCACCACTTCAAGGTTTCTTCTTGAATCGAGCTTATGGATATCATTACAGCAGGCTTGAGTCATACCCCATTGTACTGTTTACATAACAGATAGCCAGAATCTTTCATTGATGAGAAATTAAACTTCCCAGACATGACAAGGGGCTTTTGTAAAGAGTGCTAAAGGAAAAAATATCTTTGTGTATTGTCATAAAACTGGCTAATATTTTCTAGTGTAAATTCTTAGAATTGGCTTTTCGGGCTGTGAAAGTCTGTGAAACTTGTGTCTCACATCCTGACACTTGCTGCCAAAGTCTACATGACAGTTTACACTCTGTTCACTGGAGGGGCCAATGCTTGGAGACCTGCTTTGACTCCAAACAGATATCATTACACGCACCAGTCTTTGCTGACCCTACAGAGAACCCATATGCCCCAACTAAATTGTCTTCATTTTCTTTTGAGGGAGAGCAAGCATTTCTGTTTGGGTTTATAGGTTTATTTTGTGTGTGTGTGTGTGTGTGTGTGTTTGTGTGTGTGTACTTTTAAACTAGCTGCTGATAGCTTTTACCTTGCCAGTCTTGATTTATTGATCTATATGACTTAACATTCATGTTATATGAGTGCACTATAGTTTAAAAAGTAGTTTTACTTACCAAAATTGTACTTATAATATCAATTAACAACACATTTCTACGCAGATATTTGTTTTCAGTGATGTGGCAGTACCCTGTGTCTCTGTCGGTGACTTTTAGAAGTATGAAACATCCTAATCTTTCCAGGAATTCTTCATGGTGCTTCCTGTGCCTCAGAATTTCAATATATCACCTGAACACATTTTGTTCAATTGCTCATTTAGATATTTTACTAGATTATTATAAAGGTTTTTAAGTATACAAAAGCTTTACACTTTCATATTGCATGCCCATATGGCCATAACCAGAATTATATGAGCAACATTTCAGGTATTCTCTGTTTCTTTCATATTTTCAATCTACAGACTTTGTGATAAACAATAAAAGAGAATTGAGTGGCGTGATCCTCTTCTCTTTTGTTTGGTTTCACCTACCTATCTCAGCCTCAGCAGCAAGCCGCTCAAGTCTCTCTGATACATTTCTCCTGTCTCTTCTTCAGCAGTAGCACTTCTCATAAAATTGCCTCATTTCAGGGAGGAGTAACAATGAACAACAAGGAAACATGAACCATGGGACTGGAGAGATATCGCAGTAGTTAGGAATACCAGCTATTATTCTAAAGGAGCAGGGTTCAATTCCCAGCATCAAAATAAGCACGTGTCTCTCCAGTTCCAGGGGATCCAGTGTTCTATTCTGGCCTCTGTAGGGCACTGCATGTCTGTGTTACACAGGAATATATGCAGACAAACTTCTCAGACATGAGGAAATAAACTCACAAAATAAAAATAAGCAAAGGATCACCTAAGACAAATCAGATGGAAGATTAGAAATAAAAATATCCATTAAACTAAAATGTTAAAGTGAACTTTCACTGAAAGTTTTTTTCCAGATAAATACTTCTATAATTTATTAAGTAACTATTATATGGACCAAGAATTAACTTCATTTTAAAACATTTATTTGAGTGTATGTATGTGAGTGTGCATATATGAGTGTGTGCATATGCTTGTGCATGTGTATGTGTGTGTGCATGTGCGTGTGTGTGTGTGTGTGTGTGTGTGTGTGTGTGTGTGTGCATGTGTGTGTGTGCCTTCAGAATTCAACTATACTGGCTTGTTCTATGTCAGTTAGACACAATCTAGAGTCATCAAGAGGAGGGAGCTGCCCCTGAAAAAATGCATCCATAAACTCAGGCTGTAGGGAAGCCTATAGACCATTTTCTTAGTTTCTGATGTTGGGGAGGGCCCAGCCCATTGTGTAGATACTGGCCTGTGGTCCTGAGTTCTATAAGAAAGCAAACTGAGGCAGCCATGAAGAAGGGAAAGCAAGCCAGAGAGCAGCACCCCTCTATAGACTTTGCATCAGCTCCTGCATTCAGACTCCTGCCTTGTTTGAGTACCAGTCCAGACTTCCTTCCATGATGAACAGCATATAAAAGCATAAACAAAATAAATCCCTTCCTCCACACTTGCCTTTTGGTCATGGTGTTTCATTGCAGCAAATTCATTCGTTTACCCACTGAGCCATCTTGAGGTCCACACAGGCCTTTCTGCTCATCAAGTACTAGTGATTGTCAAACCCTGAGTTATGCTTTAATAGCATAAGAGGAAATAACATAATTAAAGAGCAGAACTTCCTCTTGCGCTTCCTCCTGTATTAATTGCCCAGTTTCTTCCTCCCTCATTAACCTTCACACCATTTGCTCTGATTTGCATAATTTCTAACCTTTAATGGTTTTCTGTAGTCATTATACCATCATGCACTTACTGGGGCATGATGGGTAAATTATGAGGGTTTAGCAAATCTTCAGAAGCTATCCCTTACAGGTCTACGAAGAGACGCAGTAAGGTGAGTTTAGGTGAATTAGGGGATGGATATCATGCAGAAAGTATTTTCACCTGGATTTTGACCAACTTCTGTTGATTGCTTCATCATGCCACCCCTCCCTACAACTTTATCGCTTTATCAAATATTGATTTTCACATTTCATTTCACTTGATATCCTATAAATCTTACCTGAAATCCTCAGATTTAAGATAGAAATTAATTATTAATATAACTGAACAGCAGAGCACATGTTTTATCCATACCAGTGAGTGATTATTTTCTTTCTTGGGCAAGGGTTTTATTTGTTATCAAACCATAGAAGGCCAAAAAAAGAACAGGTCCTTCTGCTAATCCCTCCTGCAGGCTTTACCTGGATTGGCCCCAGCCATCAGCATAGCCGACCCCGCCCCTGAGCTTCATGCTTCTGGGCTACCTGGGATGCTGCTTTTTTTTTGTCCCTCATCTTGCTGTGGCTTTAGTGATGAAAAACATCTGTCCTTTGAAACTTTTAGATGAATGTTCCTTTTACCACTGCAGCCAATCTGGGCTCCTGTGTGTTTGACTCTGGAAATCCCTGTTAAGTTCCTTGCTGAGATCAGAGATGGTTTGTTTACTAAATCTATATCTTTACATAGTGAGGGGCCCAGCTCTGTGACAGGATCCCAGGGAAGTATAAACATTGCTTAATCTTTCATCCAGCACCACTCTCCAACAGCAAAGTCACTTGTGAAATGAACAGGGATTGTTCTACCCTTCAGCTATATCTGGTTAGTTCAAACCCTGCTGAGAATTTGTCATCTAGCATATCATAAATGCCAATTTGGTTTCACGTGTTTGATCAAGTCCATTTTCTATTGAGTAAATCAACTTTCTATCAACTTGAGTTTTCAACCATAATAACTTTTGTCAGCTCCAATTTGCATAACTGATAGATGAGACATGGGTTGAAATCAATTCAAGGCTCAACTCATTTAATTTCATCTAGGATTATAGTTTAAAATTACTATTTAGTGTCAGAGTGCATGTGGAGATCAGAGGGCAACTTGGTAGGCTTGATTCTCTCTCTCTCTCTCTCTCTCTCTCTCTCTGTGTGTGTGTGTGTGTGTGTGTGTGTGTGTGTGTGTGTCCATCCCAAAGACTAAACTCACAAAGTCAGACCTGCCTAAAAAATACACTTATGTGTGTGCAGATGTGAAAGAGTACAGGTGTGTGAGTGTTGTGTGTGCATACCTGCAAGTGAGTGTGACTATGTAGGTGTGTGTTCAAGTATGTATATGTGTGCTTGTGCATGTGTGAGAGAGTATGTATGTGTGCAGGAGTTTAAGTGAGTGTGTTGTATATTCAGATGCATGTCTTGTTTGTGGGGGGGTATGCAAGCAAATTCGCATGTATGCTTAGGCCTAAATGCCTATGTGTCTTGTGAATGTGTGTGTCTAGGTGTCCATATGTGCATGTGTACACCCAGGTGAGTAGGGAGGCTGTAGGCATGTATGTGTGTACTGGTGTGCAGGTATGTGTGTTTGTAAGTGCAAAGCCAAGGGGGAACAATAGATTCCTTCTCTGTAGCTATCCCATCTTACTATATTTTTTGAAGAGTCTCTTGGTATAACTGGAGCTTACTGTTTTGACTAGTCCTGCTGTCAGCAATGTCCTCAGATCCTTCTATCTCTGTCCCAGATTACAGGCATGTGACACTGTACTTTGCTTATAGGGTTTGATGCGGGAGTTGGGGATCTGAGCTCATCTATGCACTATGTACTTTATGCACTGACTGTCCCCAGTCCATGACTGTCCATTTTGAAAGGCGGCTGTGCTCCATAGTGTCCTCAGTGCTCTATCTCATGGCTGCCTTTATCAGCTGTTTCTTCCCATATCTAAGCCATATGTCTTATAACATCTAAATGGATTCTTGTGGCATAGTGACTCAAGAAGCTCTTGAATCAGTGTTAGCTTCAGGAGGACTTCCTTAGAATGTCTCCTTTACCCCAGTAGGACAAACCTGAAGGCTATTGTCTGTCTGTCTATACTGGCCTCATCTCTCTCTTCTTTATGTGTTGCATACACACCTTAAAAAGGAAAGGAAGGAGACATTATTCACAGAACCTCATTACTTCAGCTGTGTGATAACTCTCCCCATGCTTAGCATGCAGCTTTGGACATGCTAACAAGGATGGTACAACAGTTCAAAGGCCAAACCAAGATTAAAACTCCAGGTAGGTCTTGGCTGTTTTGTGTCTGCATACCTGACTTTATGTCTCATCTGCTGCCATAACTGTGGATTTGGGGACAAGCACAGTGACAGATAATGTTTGTCTACTCTAAAGGAGGCCAGTGTCAACCTGAAATATTTTGTAATGAATACCTTCCGAGGTGTAATGACGAAAGAAAATCAGCAGCCACCACGACTGACTTCCAACCCTTTAAAACATTTCTTCAGCTCACTCAGTTGGCCGCACAAGACTATGTCACCACATACAGTAAATAACCCCCAGCATGGGACGTGTCAGGGGAGAACCCACTGTTGATGAGATCATCGTGGTTTTTATAGCTTCGCTCTCATTTACAAGCAGAAGTGCTGCAGAGGTCAAAGCCCTGTTTCATGTCACACAGCAGCCCACTGAAGCTGAACACCCACCGTGAGACCCCGAGGTGGCCAGCTGGCTTGGTGGCGGCCATCAGATACAATTCTGCCCACCCACACAGTGTGCTGAAACCAGTAAATAGAGAACACGAAGTGGTTTTTATCAAATTACCAAGTGTAAACCACTCACTTATTAGATAAAATATTGATAATAAAATGGAGAAGGATTACTTGTGAATCTTAAATTTACTGGAAGGATAAGCCCCTTCCAAACACTCTCAGCAGGCTAGGAGAAAAAGATACCTCTTAGAATTCCATGACATAATGCAGTCTGTCTGCTCCTTTCTTCCTTTAGCAGGATAGTGTAGATCAGACCTAAGCCTACAGACCTGAGTGTAAGGACCAGCCTTAGCCATTAAACGAGCATGCAACCCATTGTTCAATACAGGTATGTTAGTGTTCTGAAATCAAGCTTCTGTGAAGCAAAACAGCCTGTACATTACATGTTCTGACATAGAAAATGCATGTCACACTCCATTCCCAGAATCATACACAAATACCTGGCTGTTTACCCACTTTGGAAACTAATGGGCTAGCTACCATATTTCCAGTGAAAACCACCCACAAGTCTTGTTGGAAAGGTTCATTACACAATTTGCAAAATAACTTTATGGACTAAACAATTTGTCTCTAAATAATAAAATAGAAAAATGTTTAAAAAAAACTATTTTAACTGGTTTTGTAGGATAGGCTCATAGTAGAGTGCTTCCTTAAAATAAAACAAAATCCTCATTTTAGCTCCTAGTAGCTCGGATACTTTTATATGTCTATCTATCTATCTATCTATCTATCTATCTATCTATCTATCTATCTACCTACCTACCTACCTATCAGCCAAAACAATAAACATGGGTTGAAAGGAAACTTGCATGGATTTGCGAGTGGTGGGTTAGTTTTCTACATTGAGATTTTATGTATTAAGAAGTAAAACTGATTTGCATGTTGAAAAGTAAAGAGTTGTATGAAAGGTTTTCTCCAGAGAGGATGCTGATCTTGTGTGATGCTGCCTCCCTCTCCTCTGCTGTCTTATTCGAGGCTCTCACTGATTTCTCACTGGCAGACATGATTTGTGCACACACCTGAGTGACGTTTGTGTGTGTTGACTTTGTAAACCATAGACAAGGTGTTTTGAAAGTAAGCTGCAAACTGTGACTGCTGTGGCATACAAGATACCAAAGAGGTCATCAGAAGAAGCCCTCATGGACAGACAAAACTAATAAAACAATTGACCTGTCTGTTCTGAGGTTTTGTGTATAGTCATGGGGATCTAATTAAATCTCGACATGTTCAAAGAGTCTGTTGATCACATTCTGTTTCCTCACAGCCTTCTTCAGTTCAGCCCTCCTGCCTTCCTACACGCACATCATGGGCACTGAAAGAGGAATAAAATATTGCTCAGCCTTGCTGTCTTCTTGTAGCCTATTTTAACTACACAAAGCATCTTGCCAGAGTTAATGTTGAATGATCAAACTGCCTTGTGCATGGTTAGAACTCCAGGGTGGACTGGAGCTCTGGACTCTTATGGGAGTTGGAATTTACCTTCAACTCTAGGGGGAGCCAGAGTAGAGGGAGGTGAAGCTCAAATCAAGGCAGCAGGACTTTGGGAAAGAGTTAGTTCAGACACTTCCAGCCAGTATCTACAGGGAAATAGCCTTGCAAGACAGAGGGTTCTGAGAATTTCTTGCCCCATTAAACAGGAAACAGGAAAGAGGCACCTGAGAAATATTGAGGAAGAGATATCCAGAAGGAACCGAGTTTATGCTGTGCTACATATGGGCTTAAAAGGATAACTCTGAAATCCACAGTCTTTGGTAAAGACAAACAGAAGTGTGGATAAAAGAGAGAAAATGTGAAAGGAGTGCTCCAAAGAATTTGCTGATGGCTAACTGGGCCAGGGCTGCACTGGACACTGCCAAAGCCAGAGGAGAAATACGGTGAGATGGGGAGGAAGAAAGGGAATTTGTGTAGTGGGTACAGAGCACAGACAGATAAAAGGAGATGATGGAAGATAAATGTTTGAATTGTAGTTGGGACTTTTCACTTCTTATGGAAGTCTTGTGAGGGGATAACTTCTTCACTCAGGAGAGCCCCCACATAAGACAAGGGAGAATCCATCTTCCATACCTTAGGGGAAACAGATTGCAATGGACCCACATGAGCCTCGTAGCACCCAAAACCAGATTGTGTATTTTACTCACATTTAAAACAATCTATCAAAGACACTGTCTACTGACTGGATGCAGAATGGTATTAAATTTCTCCTCTTTTACCACTCTTTGGCAGTCTACAATGCATTTTTCTGCTATACAGAGTTGAAACCAGACATTTTTTTCTTCTTCTGTGATGCATTTATTTAAGTACTTTAAAACAATCATTATTTCTGATTTATGCTTTGTTTGTAGAAAGAATAAACTTCTCTCTCTGCAGTAGTTTCCAAGATACCATTTAACAAATGACAGAGTGTTCAGTTGACAAAAGAAAATGAAGTCATTAATAAGAACAACGGCTTTTCTAGAACCCCAAACATATAAAGGCTTCACTTGGACTGGAATAAGCAATTTAGAGTTCGGTGATAAGACAAATGTGCTATTGTGGTATCACTGAAGGGAGCCGAAAGCTACACTCATGCTTCCCCCTGGGTGGGATAGCCAGCAGTGAGAATCCATCTGTTTGATGTGCAAACTGGGGACAGAGATGGCAAAAGAAGGCTCCCCCTCTCTGGGGAGGTTCCCACAACCATTAGAGAAACATCTTGTCTCTAACAAGAATTCTGATATTTGTCATCTACATGGCATCAGACATAAAATGAACTATTCTACTTGGGCTGAATTTGCTGGATTTGAGCACAGAAAAAGAGGTCATTGAGGTGGATTCAGCATGGTGTCTTTATAGTTACGTGTCAATTAGAATGTTATGAAACAAAACCAAAAATCTGTAGGACAAAAACTTAACAGTTAACAGTTATATCCTTCTCTGTGCAATTCCTGGAAATAAATGAACTTAGAGATAGATGCATTAAGTAGACTTGAGTGTCGTCTGTGATAAAGTTACAGGGATGCAGACATATGCACACACACACACATGTGCACACATACATCATATATGCATACACATATGCATACATGCACACATGTTCAGGTACTTACTCAGATACACATATATGCATGCATTCATAAATACATACACATGTACATGCACATACACATGTACACACATATACATGCACAAACATAAAACACTGCACATACACAGGCACAGAAACATACATGCATACGTACACATTTATACATCTGAGATGTGAACAGCTGACCACTGAGTTTGATTGTCTGTTCTTAGGAGTCCTGGCCCAAGGACTTATTAGTCACAGCATTATCTGCGGAAAGAAGATGCTTAGAACACATAAGCCACACTCAAGGCTTCATGATTGGAGCATGAATTTCAAGGAAATTTTGCAAGTGAAATGAGTTCATTTGAATAATATTTCTAGGTTAAGATACTAGAAATTAATCATGTAAAATGTGCTTATTAAAACAATTTTCACTATTGTTTGAGAATTTAAGACATACATCTAGTGGGTTTTGATCAGGACCACCCCACATTTCTTCTGCTTCAACTCTTCTCCTAACTCTCTGGACCACTTTTCTCCCTCAACTTCCTGTCTGTCTGTCTGCACATCCCTCCCCCCTCTCTGCCTTCCTTCCCTCTTTTTCCCCTTCCTTCAGGTTTAAACTGTTCCCTGAATACACTTAGCATTGACTGGTTGTGCATGATTGAGAATTGTCTCCTGGAGCATGGATTGTGTCTTAGAAGCTCCTTCCAAGAAAACTGAATCTTCCCTTCCCCAGCAACCATCCACTGCCAATATCTCCTCGGTTAGGGATGGAACTCAAAGAAGCTCTCTCCCGGGATCCTATGCCCATAGTCAAGTGTCTATTTCTTATCCCAGTTTGTCTTTCATAATCTCCACAAAATAAAGCTTCTAAGGATGGCTGTATTTTGATGGGACAGCTCAGAAGAGTTCTGTGGTTCTGCTGTGTGTGACCTTACTCTCAGGAATCATGTGTCTATTGTCTTGATTCTTGATTACAATTTGCAGAACTTTAGAGGTGAAGAGATGGCACACTGATTAAGAGCACTGGGTGTTCTTGTGCAAGACCTCCATTGGATTCCTAGACTCACATGGGAGTTCACAATGGGCTGTAACTCCACTTCCAGAGGATCTGGCACCAAAATCTTCTAGCTTTCATGGATAGAATACTCATAAATTCAGGTAAAATGGATATAAACTAAAATAAATCTCTTTTTAAAATTTGGATAATCCTGAGGAGGTTTTACATCATTATTAACCACTCTATATCAAATCTTAAGTGATGATACTTCAGAGGGTTGACATCACACTGTTCAGCACTGTGATGCAAAAGTCAGTTCCTCAAGTTTTGGCACCATCTTTGACCAGTCACAGTGCTAGAAGGAGCCTGTGGGCTTCTTGGCCAGGGTATGTAGCAAGGGTGGCGTACCCTGTAGGTAACACTGTTGCTGGAGGTACTGGCAGGTAGGGGTATGCTGGGCTGGTAGTCTTCCCTATAACTATCTGGTTTGTACTGAATTCTCACAGGCCTAATACAAAGTGAATACCGTTCCAGAGAGTTGAGACAAGTCAAGAGTCTGGACACACTTTAAGGGCAGAATATAGACAACATTCTGATACATTCTCCACATGCAGTGGGGAAAAGCTAGTTTTCCTAACTCATCAGAGTAAGTGTGTGAATCGTGGAAGAATTTTCCCCGAATGTTCTTTCTGGAAATTGGACCAGTGGATTGGAATATGAGAAAATGAAGGAAAAAAAAAAAAAGCTCTTTGGGGTTTACCAAGGTTCAATGATGCAGCAACTATCCCAAGTACATTTGAAACATCATCAGGTGTATAGTTAGAAAAGAGTGAGAGATAAGACCAGGTAAGAAATGTGGGTGGGGCATCATTTAGAGCCTGTGGAGCAATTAGATGTGGCAGAAACGGGCAGAATAAAATGAGTTTAGAAAGAATTTCCAGGGCGGGTAAGATGGTTCAGTTGATGAAGCCATTTGCCAGACAAGCCTGGTGATTTCAACATACGGATGTCAAGGTGAGAAAGAGAGAAGCCATTCCAGAAAGTTGTCCTGTCATCTCCATACTACCATAGCATGCTTGAGTCTCTGCCTCTAACCCTGCTCTCACATACATAATAATATGAGAGAGAGAGAGAGAGAGAGAGAGAGAGAGAGAGAGAGAGAGAGAGAGAGAGAGAGAGTAGGGAGAGGGAATTACAGTGACCCATAGCAGAATAAGAGTGGGGCAGAGCTGAAGAATAGGGTTTCAGATTTGGTAGAAAAACATCCTGGTGTCTTCAAGTCACTGAACCTAAACAGTATTTCAGGATGGAGAAGAATTCTCTCAACTACAAAGGCAAAGAGCTGGCTAGTGATCTGAGCTATGCTGTTGAATTTAGGCACTTTCTACATTAAAAAAATGTAACCAAGCATGAACCATTAATTTTCATAAAATTAATTATCAAGATGCTTTATGGCCTAAATATAAATTAACTTCAACAAAAAAGAAGAGTATTTAATAGATCTAACTGTAATGATTGCCCAGAAAAATATCCCAAAGCCAGTCAAATGATCTTCTAAATTCACCAAAACTGTGATCTGAGCATTAGCTTCTGCTTGTTCAGTAGCTAGTTTTTATAGGTCTTTTGCTTTTGGAGGGATTTCTTGGGGGGATTGGTGCAACTAAAGCAGTTTTAAGTTTGGTTGGTTTTCCTCCTATGATTAATTTTTTTGTGTTAATTACTCATGAAATGGAGCCACAAAATATTTGACAGATGAATCTTTACAAAGAATACAAAAATGTAGCACATTCGGCAATTAGGAGTTGGTGAGTTCTTCTCAGAAACGTTGCATCTAAACATTGCTGCCTATCTCTATGTCTTTATACACAGATCCAGGGCAGCAGTCATGTCTGTGTAGGTAATGTTGAACACAAAGCTTCTATGTGATAAAAGGATAAAAAATAAGAATAATCATTTTTTCAAATAAACATTGTCCTAGGTGCTCCACATGAATATACATACATACATATGCAACTTCACACAGGTCCATCTGCACTCACATGCATACATATCCTACACATAGGTGCATCTGCACACATATGAACATATACATGCATGTGCACATATCTCCCTACAGGTGCACCTGCACCTCTCTCTCTCTCCTTTCTCTCTCTCTCTCTCTCTCTCTCTCTCTCTCTCTCTCTCTCTCTCTCTCTCTCTCTCTCCCTCCCTCCTCCTCCTTTTCCCTCCCCCTCTCTTTCACATACACATACACACACATACACACACAATCAAACACACACATACATACACACTCACACAGATACACACACACTCACACACATCAGTGAGAATCTACAATTTCTGAAATGAACTGTTGCATTCACAGTATGAAAGAAAACAAGACAGAGTTCAGTGAACAACAGTGCTGTAAAAGAATATTCTAGAGACTTAGGAGATATACAGGGGCACAGACTGGAAAACAAAATATCCCACAAGGCAAAACCTCCAAAGAGTATCTGAAAGCCAAAGCTGGTAGCAATAAAAAGAACCAATAAGCCTTTGCTGTTTAAATTGCTGCTCAGAGTAGAACGCCTTTTCAGCTGGAACCTTTATTTCCCTCTGTGGAGGCTAGGATGAGAGAGACGATGTCACACACACACACACACACACACACACACACACACACACACACACACTTCCGTCTGCTCTCAGCTAAAGGGCTCCAGCATTCATAAGACATAAAGCCAGCAACCTCATAATGAAAAGATGATTACATTTCATATATGCCTCCCTTAGGAAGAAAGAAAAAAAAAACCTATCATTTAAAATGAGGTTAGCCAGCAAATACAATTGCTTAATTTCAGCATGGGGTCGCATCCCAGTCAGAGCTTTATAGGCACATTAGCAAGCATTATTTTTAGTGTGTTTTTCTACCAAATCCATTTAAAATTTCTTTGGGGAGATAAAAAGTCCTAGCCTTTAATACCTTTATTCATCTTGTCTATAACCAATGCCAAGATGAAAAGCAAGAGATCTAACCACAGCTAGTATTGAAATGCCCTGAGATGTTACTGAGTCTGAACTGCTGAACATTGAAGCCCTGGCAGAGGCCACTGTTTAAACCTCACTTCCCAGCTCCTGTGGGTGCAGATAGTGATCGTAGGTAAAAGTGAAGCTTCTGAAGGCCTCGGAGTATTGATGGTGGTATTCTACCAATGGCTGACTGTGGGCTCCATACTCAGGTGTGGCATTCATTTGCTAAGGGGAAATCTCTTCATAAAAGAATCCAGCATGCACCCTAAAGAGTGCTCCCCCAAAGAGTACATGCATTATCTACAAGGGTCTGCCCCAGATCAATTTTTTGTTTTTGTTCTAAACATATTTTTTCCATTTTTTATTAGGTATTTAGCTCATTTACATTTCCAATGCTATACCAAAAGTCCCCCATAGCCACCCACCCCCACTCCCCTACCCACCCACTCCCCTTTTTTGGCCCTGGCGTTCCCCTGTACTGGGGCATATAAAGTTTGCGTGTCCAATGGGCCTCTCTTTCCAGTGATGGCCGCCTAGGCCATCTTTTGATACATATGCAGCTAGAGTCAAGAGCTCCGGGGTACTGGTTAGTTCATAATGTTGTTCCACCTATAGGGTTGCAGATCCCTTTAGCTTCTTGGGTACTTTCTCTAGCTCCTTCATTGGGGGCCATGTGATCCATTCAATAGCCGACTGTGAGCATCCAATTCTATGTTTGCTAGGCCCAGGCATACTCTGACAAGAGACAGCTATATCAGGGTCCTTTCAGCATAATCTTGCTAGTGTATGCAATGGTGTCAGAATTTGGAAGCTGATTATGGGATGGATCCCTGGATATGGCAGTCTCTACATGGTCCATCTTTTTATCTCAGCTCCAAACTTTGTCTCTGTACCTCCTTCCAAGGGTGTTTTGTTCCCACTTCTAAGGAGGGGCATAGTGTCCACACTTCAGTCTTCATTTTTCTTGAGTTTCAAGTGTTTAGGAAATTGTATCTTATATCTTGGATATCCTAGGTTTTGGGCTAATATCCACTTATCAGTGAGTACATATTGTGTGAGTTCCTTTGTGAATGTGTTACCTCACTCAGGATGATGCCCTCCAGGTCCATCCATTTGGCTAGGAATTTCATAAATTCATTCTTTTTAATAGCTGAGTAGTACTCCATTGTGTAGATGTACCACATTTTCTGTATCCATTCCTCTGTTGAGGGGCATCTGGGTTCCTTCCAGCTTCTGGCTATTACAAATAAGGCTGCTATGAACATAGTGGAGCATGTGTCCTTCTTACTAGTTGGGGCATCTCCTGGATATATGCCCAGGAGAGGTATTGCTGGACCCTCCGGTAGTACTATATCCAGTTTTCTGAGGAACCGCCAGACTGATTTCCAGAGTGGTTGTACAAGCCTGCAATCCCACCAACAATGGAGGAGTGTTCCTCTTTCTCCACATCCACGCCAGCATCTGCTGTCACCTGAATTTTTGATCTTAGCCATTCTGACTGGTGTGAGATGGAATCTCAGGGTTGTTTTGATTTGCATTTCCCTGATGATTAAGGATGTTGAACATTTTTTCAGGTGCTTCTCTGCCATTCGGTATTCCTCAGGTGAGAATTCTTTGTTCAGTTCTGAGCCCCATTTTTTAATGGGGTTATTTGATTTTCTGAAGTCCACCTTCTTGAGTTCTTTATATATGTTGGATATTAGTCCCCTATCTGATTTAGGATAGGTAAAGATCCTTTCCCAATCTGTTGGTGGTCTTTTTGTCTTATTGACGGTGTCTTTTGCCTTGCAGAAACTTTGGAGTTTCATTAGGTCCCATTTGTCAATTCTCGATCTTACAGCACAAGCCATTGCTGTTCTGTTCAGGAATTTTTCCCCTGTGCCCATATCTTCAAGGCTTTTCCCCACTTTCTCCTCTATAAGTTTCAGTGTCTCTGGTTTTATGTGAAGTTCCTTGATCCACTTAGATTTGACCTTAGTACAAGGAGATAAGTATGGATCAATTCGCATTCTTCTACACGATAACAACCACTTGTGCCAGCACCAATTGTTGAAAATGCTGTCTTTCTTCCACTGGATGGTTTTAGCTCCCTTTTCGAAGATCAAGTGACCATAGGTGTGTGGGTTCATTTCTGGGTCTTCAATTCTATTCCATTGGTCTACTTGTCTGTCTCTATACCAGTACCATGCAGTTTTTATCACAATTGCTCTGTAGTAAAGCTTTAGGTCAGGCATGGTGATTCCACCAGAGGTTCTTTTATCCTTGAGAAGAGTTTTTGCAATCCTAGGTTTTTTGTTATTCCAGATGAATTTGCAAATTGCTCCTTCTAATTCGTTGAAGAATTGAGTTGGAATTTTGATGGGGATTGCATTGAATCTGTAGATTGCTTTTGGCAAGATAGCCATTTTTACAATATTGATCCTGCCAATCCATGAGCATGGGAGATCTTTCCATCTTCTGAGATCTTCTTTAATTTCTTTCTTCAGAGACTTGAAGTTTTTATCATACAGATCTTTCACTTCCTTAGTTAGAGTCACGCCGAGATATTTTATATTATTTGTGACTATTGAGAAGGGTGTCGTTTCCCTAATTTCTTTCTCAGCCTGTTTATTCTTTGTGTAGAGAAAGGCCATTGACTTGTTTGAGTTAATTTTATATCCAGCTACTTCACCGAAGCTGTTTATCAGGTTTAGGAGTTCTCTGGTGGAATTTTTAGGGTCACTTATATATACTATCATATCATCTGCAAAAAGTGATATTTTGAGTTCCTCTTTTCCAATTTGTATCCCCTTGATCTCCTTTTGTTGTCGAATTGCTCTGGCTAATACTTCAAGTACTATGTTGAAAAGGTAGGGAGAAAGTGGGCAGCCTTGTCTAGTCCCTGATTTTAGTGGGATTGCTTCCAGTTTCTCTCCATTTACTTTGATGTTGGCTACTGGTTTGCTGTAGATTGCTTTTATTATGTTTAGGTATGGGCCTTGAATTCCTGATCTTTCCAACACTTTTATCATGAATGGGTGTTGGATCTTGTCAAATGCTTTTTCTGCATCTAACGAGATGATCACGTGGTTTTTGTCTTTGAGTTTGTTTATATAATGGATTACATT
This sequence comes from Mus musculus, assembly GCF_000001635.26. Lineage (NCBI taxonomy): Eukaryota > Metazoa > Chordata > Mammalia > Rodentia > Muridae > Mus > Mus musculus. The sequence goes on from NC_000069.6 coordinate 39,400,930, forward strand.
GATGGATTTTCGTATATTAAACCATCCCTGCATCCCTGGAATAAAACCTATTTGGTCAGGATGGATGATTGCTTTAATGTGTTCTTGGATTCGGTTAGCGAGAATTTTATTGAGGATTTTTGCATCGATATTCATAAGAGAAATTGGTCTGAAGTTCTCTATCTTTGTTGGGTCTTTCTGTGGTTTAGGTATCAGAGTAATAGTGGCTTCATAAAATGAGTTGGGTAGAGTACCTTCTACTTCTATCTTGTGAAATAGTTTGTGCAGAACTGGAATTAGATCTTCTTTGAAGGTCTGACAGAACTCTGCACTAAACCCGTCTGGTCCTGGGCTTTTTTTGGCTGGGAGACTATTAATAACTGCTTCTATTTCTTTAGGGGATATGGGACTGTTTAGAAGGTCAACTTGATCCAGATTCAACTTTGGTACCTGGTATCTTTCCAGAAATTTGTTAATTTTGGCCAGGTTTTCCAGTTTTGTTGAGTATAGCCTTTTGTAGAAGGATCTGATGGTGTTTTGGATTTCTTCAGGATCTGTTGTTGTGTCTCCCTTTTCATTTCTGATTTTGTTGATTAGGATTTTGTCCCTTTGCCCTTTAGTGAGTCTAGCTAAGGGTTTACCTATCTTGTTGATTTTCTCAAAGAACCAACTCCTCGTTTGGTTATATCTTTGAATAGTTCTTCTTGTTTCCACTTGGTTAATTTCACCCCTGAGTTTGATTATTTCCTGCCGTCTATTCCTCTTGGGTGAATTTGCTTCCTTTTTTTCTAGAGCTTTTAGATGTGTTGTCAAGCTGCTAGTATGTGCTCTCTCCCGTTTCTTTTTGGAGGTACTCAGAGCTATGAGTTTCCCTCTTAGAAATGCTTTCATTGTGTCCCAAAGGTTTGGGTACGTTGTGGCTTCGTTTTCATTAAACTCTAAAAAGTCTTTAATTTCTTTCTTTATTCCTTCCTTGACCAAGGTATCATTGAGAAGAGTGTTGTTCAGTTTCCACGTGGATGTTGGCTTTCCATTATTTATGTTGTTATTGAAGATTAGTCTTAGGCCATGGGGTCTGATAGGATACATGGGACAATTTCAATATTTTTGTATCTGTTGAGGCCTATTTTGTGACCAATTATATGGTCAATTTTGGAGAAGGTCCCGTGAGGTGCTGAGAAGAAGGTATATCCTTTTGTTTTAGGATAAAATATTCTGTAGATATCTTTTAAATCCATTTGTTTCATAACTTCTGTTAGTTTCACTGTGTCCCTGTTTAGTTTCTGTTTCCATGATCTGTCCATTGGTGAAAGTGGTGTGTTGAAGTCTCCCACTATTATTGTGTGAGGTGCAATGTGTGCTTTGAGCTTTACTAAAGTGTCTTTAATGAATGTGGCTGCCCTTGCATTTGGAGCGTAGATATTCAGAATTGAGAGTTCCTCTTGGAGGATTTTACCTTTGATGAGTATGAAGTGTCCCTCCTTGTCTTTTTTGATAACTTTGGGTTGGAAGTCGATTTTATCCGATATTAGAATGGCTACTCCAGCCTGTTTTTTCAGACCATTTGCTTGGAAAATTGTTTTCCAGCCTTTCACTCTGAGGTAGTGTCTGTCTTTTTCCCTGAGATGGGTTTCCTGTAAGCAGCAGAATGTTGGGTCCTGTTTGTGTAGCCAGTCTGTTAGTCTATGTCTTTTTATTGGGGAATTGAGTCCATTGATATTAAGAGATATTAAGGAAAGGTAATTGTTGCTTTCTGTTATTTTTGTTGTTAAAGTTGGCATTCTGTTCTTGTGGCTGTCTTCTTTTAGGTTTGTTGAGGGATTATCTTCTTGTTTTTTCTAGGGCGTGGTTCCCGTCCTTGTATTGGTTTTTTTCTGTTATTATCCTTTCAAGGGCTGGATTCGTGGGGAGATAATGGGTGAATTTAGTTTTGTCGTGGAATACTTTGGTTTCTCCATCTATGGTAATTGAGAGTTTGGCTGGGTATAGTAGCCTGGGCTGGCATTTGTGTTCTCTTAGTGTCTGTATAACATCTGTCCAGGCTCCTCTGGCTTTCATAGTCTCTGGTGAAAAATGTGGTGTAATTCTGATAGGCTTGCCTTTATATGTTACTTGACCTTTTTCCCTTACTGCTTTTAGTATTATATCTTTATTTAGTGCATTTGATGTTCTGATTATTATGTGTCGGGAGGAATTTCTTTTCTGGTCCAGTCTATTTGGAGTTCTGTAGGCTTCTTGTATGTTCATGGGCATCTCTTTCTTTAGATTTGGGAAGTTTTCTTTAATAATTTTGTTGAAGATGTTTGCTGGTTCTTTGAGTTGAAAATCTTCATTCTCATCCACTCCTATTATCCGTAGGTTTGGTCTTCTCATTGTGTCCTGGATTTCCTGGATGTTTTTAGTTAGGATCTTTTTGCATTTTCCATTTTCTTTGATTGTTGTGCCGATGTTCTCTATGGAGTCTTCTGCACCTGAGATTCTCTCTTCCATCTCTTGTATTCTGTTGCTGATGCTGGCACCTATGGTTCCAGATTTCTTTCCTAGGGTTTCTATCTCCAGCGTTGCCTCACTTTGGGTTTTCTTTATTGTGTCTACTTCCCTTTTTAGGTCTAGTATGGTTTTGTTCATTTCCATCACCTGTTTGGATGTGTTTTCCTGTTTTTCTATAAGGACTTCTACCTGTTTGGTTGTGTTTTCCTGTTTTTCTTTAAGGACTTGTAACTCTTTAGCAGTGTTTTCCTGTTTTTCTTTAAGGACTTGTAACTCTTTAGCAGTGTTCTCCTGTATCTCTTTAAGTGAGTTATTGAATTCCTTTTTTATGTCCTCTACCATTATCATGAGATATGCTTTTAAATCCAGGTCTACCTTTTCAGGTGTGTTAGGGTGTCCTGGACTGGGCGAAGTGGGCGTTCTGGGTTCTGATGATGGTGAGTGGTCCTGGTTTCTGTTAGTAGGATTCTTACGTTTACCTTTCGCCATCTGGCAATATCTGGAGTTAGTTGTTATAGTTGTCGTTGTTAAGAGATTGTTCCTCTGTTGATTTTGTTACTCTCAATCAGCAGGCGTGGGAGACAAGCTCTCTCCTCTGAGTTTCAGTGGTCAGAGCAGTCTCTGCAGGCAAGCTCTCCTCTTTCGGGGAAGGTGTACAGTTATCTGGTGTTTGGACCTCCTCCTGGCTGAAGGTGAAGGCCCAAAACAGGATCTTTCCCAGAAGCTGTGTTGCTTTGGCCAGGAAGGTGGCCGGTTGTCTGGAGTCGAAGATGTCGCTGCCTCAGAAGCTCTGTGGCTCTCGCCAGGAAGGTGGACGGCCGTCTGGAGCCGAAGATGGCGCCGCCTCAGAAGCTCTGTGGCTCTCGCCAGGAAGGTGACCGGCTGTCTGGAGCTGAAGATGGCGCCGCCTCCTCTAAACATATTTAATTTCCACTCTGTCTTTATTTGTTCTGTTTAATGAATTTAGCAAAGATTGATGATAAAATACAATAGACTTTAATTATTAAATAGTTCTTGTCTTTAAAAAATGTCCCAAGTTTTACCTTAGCATAATAATTTTGCATATGTCTTTTATAGTTTGTCACCATCTTCCTGTGCATCTCTAAACTGCTGGTGTTCTCTGTTCCTGGACTTTTTTTTTTTTTTTTTTTTTTTTTTTTTTTTTTTTGAGACACGGTTTCTCTGTATAGCCCTGGTTGTCCTGGAACTCACTTTGTAGACCAGACTGGCCTCGAACTCAGAAATCCACCTGCCTCTGCCTCCAGAGTGCTGGGATTAAAGGCATGTGCCACCATGCCCAGCATTGTTCCTGGACTTTTATTACTTTGTTTGTTCATCCTACCTAGTGTGGCCAGCTCTCTGCTCTTTTGAACAGTTTCTCTACTCCTGTCATGTCAACATGTGAGCTATCTGTAATGTCCATGTAGATCACTATATACCTTAATATGGGATATAGTCAATCAAGACCTTTCCCCTAGTAACCTCAGCTGCTTTTCACTAGGTTTCTATGATATTGTTTTCTGGGATTAGAGACTGGACCACAGCCTGCTGTTGATTGGGTTCTAACTAGACTGCATTCATCTGCCATGATGCCCTCTGCCCTTACTGATACATCATCCCCCTTTTCCACTCAGCAATGTCGGCTCACTGCAATTGCAGGGCCTGGGACTCTTTCTTCCAATTGTACTTGTAATGTACTGGTGATGCTAACAAGAGTTTGTCATTATCCTGACATTCTCCTACTGTCAGTCAGCTCCTTGGGAAGTTGAGCTCTGGAAAATCAAGTCCATTTTACAAACTACAAAACATTAGCAGTTCTGTCCTTAGCCTCTGGTCCTCAGGGATTGTGGGTACTTCCTACAACAGCTTCCAACATGAAGGCAAAAGTTTCTACTAGGTTGCTTAAACTTTTCAATAACCAGTTACCCACTTTTATTAGACAGTTCTTTGGTAAAAGAACTATCTCCACCATTCCATGATGGATGCCAGGCAGGGCCTTTGATGCTTCCTCTTTTACCTCTATTTGGATTTCTTCAAGTTATAATAAGCATTAATGCGTTTTAAATAAAAATACAAAGTGATGAATAGAAGGCAACCCTCCCTCCCCCATTTCTGCTCAGTGAGATTTCAGGTGACTTTGTTGTACTTTGGTTCACAAGAGCTATCTATACATCCTGTGAAATTAGGAGCTACCCTACACATTCAGTCTCATTTACCACGTTGTTGAGAGCTGACAATAGTTAGAAATGATGAGGTAGAACTCTGCTTTTTCTTACATCTATTTAAGCTTTACTATTTTAGTCCATTTCACTGGGTAAACATTTCATGTTTTTCCCATTCTAGAGCTCATTGTTGACTTTAAACTAAAATCACAGTTCTTGATATGTTTACTTTGACAGAACAAAGAAGGAAAAGTTTATACATACTTATCACTACAGTGGGTGCATGTGAACATGTACACACACTCAGCTACCAGATGCTTTGCATTGAACAAACTGGTTTTAATAAAGAATTAAACCTTGAAATGAAGATATGCATTGTCCTACATTAGCCTACATATAGAATATATTTCCCATTGTTGACACAAAGAACATAACTAAAGTCAGAAACGAGGAAGAATTTTTGATGCAAGGATCAGAAATAAAGTGATTAACATCATTAAAGGAACATTAGTGTGGGTTCCAGATGAGCCAAATTGAGATTCAATACAAAACCATGGTGGTTCATAATGTCTCCAGCTCTGCTTCTGGGAGAGTGCTCAAATTTCTAGTAATTCAGAAATCATAAAACGTCTTGGAGTTTCTCTAGATTGATGTACTCCGTTATGATCAGTAAGTAGCCATTTATCCTCACTGAACAATGTTACCTTATCTGCTTAGATAGAATACTTCTAATACATTATACAAATTTTTTAAAACTCTGAAATTTGAGTTTCTTCATTTTTAAAACAAAATCTAGTTGATATCACTTGTGTCCAGAATTATCAGGTTAGAACATGAATCTGTGTGAACTGATTTCATTCACCCTATTAACCTTATAAATCCACTAGCATGGGAGATCTTTCCATCCTCTGATTATCTTCTTCGTTTTCCTTCTTTGGAGACTTGAAGTTCATGTCATGCAGGCTTTTCACTTGCTTGGTGATCTTTTCTATTATTTGTGGCTTTTGTGAAAGGTGTTGTCTCTCCATCTCCTTTCTCAGCCCATTTATCATGTGTGTAAAGCGGTTCTTGTGATTTCTTGGAGTTAATTTGTATCCAGCCACTTTACTGAAGGTGTTTATCAGTTGTGGGATTTATCTGATAGAGTTTTTGCCTTCACTTATGTATACTATCATATCATCTGCAAATCGTGATACTTTGACTTCTTCCTTTCCAATTTCTAACCACTTGATCTCCTTTAGTTTTCCTATTGCTCTAGCTAGAACATTAAGTAGTATATTGAAGAGAAAGGAAAAAAGTGGACATCTCTTTGTTTTCTCTGATATTTGGTGCTTTTGGGGTGTTGAAGACTCTCACTATTAATGTGTGATTGAAATTTTAGAAATGTTTCTTCTATGGATGTGGGTGCCATTGCATTTGTGGCATAGATGGTCAAAATTAAGACATCATCTTGGTGAATTTTTTCCTTTGATGAGTATGAAGTGTTCTTCCACATCTCTTTTGATTACTTTTCATCAAAATTCTACTTCGTTGGATATTGTTTCATTGGACTCCAGCTTGTTTTTTGGGTTCATTTGCTTGGAAAAACATGGCCCAGCCCTTTATTTGGAGGTAATATCTATCTTTGTTGGTGATGTGTGTTTCTTGTATGCAGCACAATGATGTTTACATATCCACTATGTTATTCTGTGTCTTTTTATTGGGGAATTGAGACCATTGATGTTGAGAGATATTCATGTCCAATGATTGCTCATTTCTGTGATTTTGATGTTAGCCTACACATTGTGTTTTCCTCTCTCTCTCTCTCTCTCTCTCTCTCTCTCTCTCTGTATGTGTGTGTGTGTGTTTGTGTGTAGGTTTTTTTTTTCTTTTGGTTTTGCAGGTGTGGAATTATATATTTCTTGTGTTTTGGGGGTGTAATTACCTTCTTCCTTGTATTGAAGTTTTCCTTCTAGTATCATCTGTAGGGCTGGATTAATGGAAAGATATTGTTTATATTTGGATCTGTCATGGAATATCTTGTTTTTTCCATCTACAATGATTGAAAATATTTCTGAGTATAGTATTCTGAGCTGTGATCTCTTAGGGACTGTAAGACCTAAGTCTGGTGTAATTCTAATAGGTATGCCTTTCTATGTTATTGGCCTTTATCCCTTATGGATCTTGACATCCTTTCTTTGTTCTGTATATTTAGTGTTTTTATTATTATGTAGCTTGTGGATTTCTCTTTTGGTCCACTCTTTACTGTTCTGTAAGGTTCTTATAGGCATCCCTTTCTTTAGGTTAGGGAAATTTTCTTTGATGATTTTGTTGAGGATATTTTTGGGGCCTTTGAATTGAAAGACTTCTCCTTCTTCCATTCCTATTATTCTTTGGTTAGGTCTTTTTGTAGTGGCCTAAATATCCTCAAAGGCTTATATTAGAAAAATTTTAGCTTTAAGATTTTCTTTGACTAATATATCAATTTCCTCTAACCTATCTTCTATGCATGAGATTCTCTTTTAAAATCTCTTGTATTCTGTTGGTGATGCTTTGGTCTGTAGTTCCTGTTCTGTTTCTTAGGTATTCCGTCTCCAAGACTGCATCAGATTGTGTTTTCTTATTGCTTTCATTTCCATTTTTAGGTCTTGAACAGTTTTATTCATTTCTTTCACCTGTTTGATTGTATTTTCCAGTATTTCTTTAAGAAATTAATTCATTTCCTCTTTAGATACTTCTATCACCTTCATAAGATTACACATAAGGTCATTTTCTTGAGATTCATGTGTACTGGGATAGCCAGGGCTTGCTATAGTAGCATGGCTGAGTTCTGGTGGTTCCATATTGCCCTAGCTTTTGTTGTGTTCTTATGCTGGTCTTTTGCCATCTGGATGTTTCTAATTTTGGCAGGTCTGTTAGTCCCTGATGTTAGTAGGCCTCTGGGATTGTAGATGCAGATAGTCTTTGTTGGCAGCAGACTTCCAGGGATGCAAGCAGAGCTCATATATCCTGGTGTACCGTGATATTTTCAGGCTGCTGGTTATCCCAGGTAGGAACAGATCTTCAGGGATGTAGGCAGAATTGTGGCCCAGAAAATGGATTGCAGAGGGTACAAGGCAGAGATTGCCACTGCTAGGTATTCCTAGAGGGGCCAACACGCAGAGAATTGTGGTAGGGGTCTAACCTGGTGGTTGCTGATGATTATAGGTATCTGGAATTGAGGTTAAAGTTATAGGCTGGAAGAAGGGACACAGGGGACAGTGCAGACCTCATAACTGCTTCGCTTGACAGAGGCCCTGCAGGGAGGTATTGGGGGCTTGGTGATCCTTCCTGGTTGTCCCAGGTGGCAGCAAGCCTCCAGGAATTTAGGTGGAACTGAGGCCTGGAAAATGGGGTGCAGAGAGAGCAGGACAGAGCTTGCCAATTTTGTGTATGTTTAGAGGGGGCTGCCGGGAATTGAGGTAGGAATCTCACCTGGTGGTTGCTTATGGTGGCAGGTGTATGGGATTGTCAATATTTGGTGTTCATTGAAAATAACATCAAGAATGGCTGAAATTAGAGCAGAACTTCAACAAGGAGTTGTTGCTTTTGTTTGTTTGTTTGTTTGTTTGTTTGTTTGTTTTTATCTTTTATTCCTTTATGGAAAAGAAAAGCTGTTTCTCAAACTTATATGGAATGGCACAGACCCTCAAACTACTATAAACATTTGAAGAATGGAATGGTATCTGATATTTAAAATTGAGCCTAATGTGAAGGCATGGAATGAATGATGTCAAAGAATTGGAGACAGTGCAAAAAATGTAGAACAATGAAAGGAGCATTGAAAGATCCAGCCACCTTGAATGAGAACCTGCTGATTTTAATGAAACTAAGCATAAAACTTCCGGATGCAATTCAAAAGTTCTCTTCTCATGAATTTATTCCAAAAATAAAAGATTGTGCCCACTATAGATTTATTTATTTTTTAATAATGAAACTGAGTATAATCCAGGTGTTCTTCCATGGGCAAATATTTAAACTGTAGTGATCTGTTCCATGGAATACTATGCAGCAATAATCAGTGATTTCACATGATGAAGCAAGACTCAAGCAGAAGCACTATACAGTAACAGGCAGCAAGAATTCATGAAATAATAGCCACCTCAGTAAAGAAATGGAAGTTTGTTTGGGGTGCCCTCTTCTGAACTAATGCATAAGCTTCTCAACTTCTGAACTAATGAATTAACACTACTTAATTCATCCTCCTCCCATGGTTTATCAAAAGGGTCACTGAATGCTTGGAATCTCTCCATTCTACATCATCACCTATCATCTTTCAGAGCCACATCAGCATCATCTCTTAGCCCCAAGATTCTATTTATATTTACATTTCATGATTCCATCTTGAGTCTTCCCAGACAGCCTGCTATACTACAGCCAAAGTGGTCATTTAAACGTAGAGCTCTTGCTACAGTCTGATCCATGTGCCACCTGACCTTTCTCAACACAACCAGTTTGAGAGCTTACATTATGTATCAAAGGGAAAATTAAAAAAAGTTAAACCCTTCATGTGGACTATAAATTCCTTTATGTACTACTCTTACTAAATCAAATGAGTAGGATAACCTTTCAAAAGTTAGGATGATACAGCAGGAGCAAACCAGGAGAGACAGTTTTACTTACGTTGCAGAAGAAGAATATAAGTAGAGAAAATTTTCCATGATTTGACATCAGAGTCTTTATAGTTGGAAAAATAGGCATGTTTTGTACCATAATAGGAGTTTAGTATTTGCACAATCCAATGGAAAATTAATCATGTTAAGTAAACTTCTGCTTGAGAAATGAACTGTTTCCCAAGAAGTCAATGAATCTCCTAATCAGTGAATGTCTATGAAGGAGGAAGGCAAAAGTTTTCCTTGTTGAGCTGATCTTATACTGAGTCATGGTCTCCTGTATTCAATAAGATGCTTATGAATGGAGGTCATCTTCTGGTTGCATTTTTGTACTTCTTTCTTTATACATAAATCACCCCTCCTAAATTTGCCACTAGGAACACCCATCTCCTTTTCACATTCCCATCACTGTTTCTGAGAAGACATTTTTGGCACTGTGGCTGAACACAACACTTTATTCTATTCTTTCATGAGTTTCTCATGTAAATACCTTAATTGAAATTGTATTTTTGTTGTTCAGTTATATTGATAAGAAACACATCAGCAAAGTAAATAAAATTTACTCCTGATTATTTTTTTCGGTTACAAAGAATGAGATTTTATTTTAAAATATTTTGTTTGTCTCTATGCTTTCTCTCTTCACTTGTAGCAAATATCCCTCTCTCTCTACACTCTCTCTACCACAGTAGGCTTATTTCTGGATTTCTATCATAAACACTGTCCTCCTTTCTTTGTTCCTTATTTTTTACACATGTTCTCTCTCTCTCTCTCTCTCTCTCTCTCTCTCTCTCTCTCTCTCTCTCTCTTTTCGAGACAGGGTTTCTGTATAGCCCTGGCTGTCCTGGGACTCACTCTGTAGACCAGGCTTGCCTCGAACTCAGAAATCTGCCTGCCTCTGCCTCTCGAGTGCTGGGATTAAAGGTGTGTGCCACCACTGCCCGGCTACACTTGTGATCTCTTATTGAAATTAATTTTATACCCAGTCTCAGCCACTTATATGCACATATCCAAACATTGAAAGTTACTATCAGTATATGAAACAGGCAATGTAATTGTTGTCTTTATCATAGTGGGCCCTCACATTATACCACCAGAACTATGCATTTTTTTCTGCAAGTTTCAGAATTTAATTTCTCTATGTAACTGAGTAAAATATACCACACTTGCACCCATTCATCTATTGTTTAATACCGGCTGGCTCTGTTTTCTTGTTGTGAATAGTGATAGCAAATTGTGCAAGTATATGTGTGGGAGAATACAGAACCTTATAAGTGTATGCAAGGCAGAGAATAGATGCACCATATGATAATTTTATTTTTAAACTTTTTTCTTTGGAGGTGAGGTGGAGAAACTCCATTCTGATTTCCTAATGGTTGAACTGTTTGCACTCTAACCAGAAATAGATGTGGTCCGTAATTACCACATATTCCTAGCATCTACTATCATTTGTTTTTTGATTATCACAAGTTTTACTGGGGAGATGAAATCTTGGGTAGGCTTTTAAAAGGTCATCTTCCTGTGGTTTAGTTGTTGATATCTAAGCTCTTTTATTACATCATCAACTACATGTTTGGTCTCCAGATATTGGAATGTATGTATGTATGTGTGGGTATATGGATGGATGGTGAATATATGGGTAAGTTTGATGGATGAATGGATGGATAGATGGATAGATGGATGGATGGATGAATAGATGGATGGATGGATGGATGGATGGATGGATGGATGGAAAACAGCCTTCTGCCTAAACAGCACTTCTGACTTCACATCCTTCAGAATCTCATTTCAAAGAAAGTTTCTAAACAAAAAGAAGGGGAACTCATCATCACATGACTTAAATGTTTAAAGATGGTATTTTAATGCTAAATTGCTGAATTAGGCATTAGAAGTTATGGAAGATGTTAACTAAAGTGATTCATGGCAATTAGGATTATTCAAAACACTTTATTTTATAAGAAAAAGCAAAACTCTTCAAAATAGGAAAAAAAATTTCTCACTTTCCCTTTAGCAGTATTTATTTTCTCCAAAGACATTGTGTAACAAAATGCAAATAAAGAATTTTGAGTTTGACATCTGTGAACAATAAGAAAATGTTTTATTCATCATGATCAGAGATGTTAAGAAAATTAAATATAAAATTGATTTTTTAAAAGCATATTTTCTCAAATTGAGTTCAGTTTTATGTGAAGGAAGAAACAAAGAAGCAAAAGTAAATACACAAGCAAGGAAGAAGTCAGTGGAAAAGACTACATCTTTTTTTTTTTTTTTTTTTTTTTTTTTTTGGCTAGTAAGACACTCATTTCCTACTTCCTCAGAAGGCCAGGGACTAAACCTAAGGGATAAGAAAATCATCTATTAAGCATCTAAAGAAGTCATAGCACTGTTTTTTTTTTTTCTGTCTTTTTTGAAACTACAGGGGATAATTAAGAGGCTAGATTAAACATAATAATGCCAACTAAAAGAAAACAAATGAACAAAAATAATCATGTATTTATAAGATGAATATAAGACTAAATACAAAATTAAATTGTTGGCATGACAACAAAGCATACAACTTTATGATGTATTTGATATTAATGAGCAATCAAAAAGAGAAGAACCAGAATATTCCAGCTTGTTTGTAACATCCACTGTGATTCTCTCCAGGTCCACTTGTATTTGTAGAACCTTCTGAGAGACAAAAGTGAATTTCTCCATTTCACTCCAGTGGGCCTCCTTGTGAGGATTGCAAGGGCTAAGAGACAAAGGAGGTCCCTCCCTATGCCATGTCCGGGATGAGCCTAATAAACAGGGAGACCAAACTCCTTAGACATTCCCATACCAAATAAAGAGGAAATTTCTCCCTAGAAAGAAGCACCGCATCTCTGAAGGCTGTGAGAAGATGACCCTACAGTGTCCTGCTCTGGTTATTTCAACAGAAATATCTGTGAATGAAGCCTCAGTGCACTGTGTCTCACTTCAAAGTCCTGGACAGGCCTGCTTACTGCTCATCACTGAATTCATAGTTTAACTCAGAGGTCTCTCTCTGTAAAGATCTTCACTGTGCATGCTAGCTTCTATCCTGTAGAGTTCTTCTGTTGGGTGAATGTGAATGTGGTTCAACTGTGTGGGTTTTCTGAAGGTGCAGGTGCTATGCTACCCCAGGAATTTTGCACGCTGATATAACTGACACCCCACTGTTCTTCATAGGATGGCCAACAGAACCCTATGTTTTCCTGAGGAACTAATTCAGTGTAATATTATTGTGCCAGCATAATTAGCATAATGCATAGTGTGGCCTTTTGTGCTCAAGAAACCAAGGAATGATTACTTTTATCACTGAGACAAAAGACTGGACAAATACAACTTAGGTAAGGGAGGATTCATTTGTCTTGTACTTGAGGGTACAGACTTTCATGGCAGGAACATCCTGGTGGCAAGAGTTTAAGATGGCTGACCACATTACATTTCTCTGCAGTGAGGAAACAGGAGAGATCAATGCTGGTACTCAGTTTTGCCTTCTCATTTTTCATCATCTAGGATCGCAGGACAGAGAATGGCTTTGCTCTTAGGAAGGATGGGTTTCCCATCTCAACCAAACGCCAAAGTCCCTAAGAGATATGCTCAAAACTTTGAGTCCATGGTGAATCTAGATACACTGGACTTGACAAAGTAATTACAGTGGCATTCAGTTTCTAAGCAGCCTAAGAACCAAGGTGGACTCTCCTCACTGAACAGCAGAGAAGACTAACAATGGAAGTAATCTTTTACTGACACCAGGCAGCAGCAGAATTTACTAGGACTGCTTCTTTCACTGATGCCTGAGATTTTTACTTGAAATTTGAGGATCTGTCCATTATCGTCTGCATTTTCTAGATTAATAGAAATAGTTGGGAGCCTTAGTGCTAAATTTCCTTCCTACAGTAGAATCCTTCTGAAAACAGAGATGTGCTTAAACACTTAGAAAATGTGCTCAAACATATAACAAGGACAAATGCTCCCCTATGTTCATAGCAGCCTTATTTATACTAGCCAGAAGTAACAGAGGAATGGATACAGAAAATGTGGTACATTTACACAATGGAGTACTACTCAGCTGTTAAAAACAATGACTTCATGAAGTTTGCAGGCAAATGAATGCAACTAGAAAATATCATCCTGAGTGAGGTAACTCAGTCACAAAAGGACACACATGGTATGTACTCACTAATACATGGATATTAGCACAAAAGCTCTGAATACCCATTATTCAATACACAGACGACATGAAACTCAAGAAGAGGAAGTGTGGATCCTTCAATTCTTCTTAGAAGGGGAGAAATACTCACAGGAGGAAATGGGGGTATAAAGTGTGGAGCAAAGACTGAAGGAAAGGCCATCCAGAGACTGCCCCACCTGGGCCTCCATCCCATATACAGACACCGAACTCAGACATTATTGTGGATGTCAAGAAGTGCTTGTTGACAGGAGTCTGATATAGCTGTCTCCTGAGAAGCTCTGCTAGAGACTGACAAGTATAGATGTGGAGGCTTGCAGCCAATCATTGGAATGAGCATGGTGACCCCAGTGGAGGAGTTAGGGAAAGGACTGAAGAAGTTGAAGTGTTTTGCAACCCCATAGGAAGAACAACAATATCAACCAACCAGACACTCCCTACCCCCAGAGTTCCTAGGGACTAAACCATTAACCAAAGAGCATGCATGGAGAGACCTGTGGCTCCAGCTGCATATGTAGCAGAGGATGGCCTTATCTGGCATCAATGGGAGAAGAGGCCATTGGTCCTGTGAAGATTTGATGCCCCTGTATAGGGTAATGCCAGGGCAGTGAGGTGGGCATGGGAGGTAGGTAGAAGAGCACCCTCATAGCAGCAGGGGAAGTGATAGCAGATGTGTGGAGAGGAAACTGGGAAAGGGGATAACACTTGAAATGTAAATAAATAAAATATGCAATAATTTTTTTTTTCAAAAAAGAAAGTGGGCAGAGCCAGAGACATTGCTGTCATGTGATGAGTTAAGCTGGGCTGGTTTGCTTATCTGATTTTACTATTTATATTGCTAGAGAGAGTTGACTTATTTGTTGTGGTATGCATTGAGTTCATTTTTTTTAAATATAAACCTCATAAAACATTATAAGCAAATAAGTGGGAATAAAATAATAACTCTAAGATTGGTGGCAGGATTTTAAATTTATGACTTAAACTATTGTTAAGTATGTAAAGTCTTACTTTCCTTCAAACCTGGTGCTTATTTTTACAGAAGGAAGTGGGATTATGAGATGGACAACCATGCAGGATAATATCATGGGCAATTAATTGTCCATCCTGAAATCCAATTTTATATAAAAAAAAAAAAAAAAAAAAAAACATTGCCCATGACTCCTTAGCCAGCAAGCATTCTGAGATGAGAGTGTGTTCTCACTTTTCCTTTAAATAGATACAAATTACTTTGTACATTAAAAGCCTTGCTTTTCTCTAGTGTTAGTTACCTAGAAACGTGTCATTATACTCCCTGCAAATATGGTGTTATTTGAAGATATTTGCTGTTATTTTTGTTGTTTTGTTGCATTACAAAGTTGCAGCACATGAACAAGAGACATGGAAACCAGGGCAGCATAAAAGAAATGTTTCAGAGACAAGAAACCATGGCATACTGATGCCCTTTCCAGCTCCTGAAGAGTGAGTAACAGAGCGGTAATTCAAGCCATCACTTTGCAATCTTGAGTCTATTATTTTGTTGTCTGCATAGAGTCAATATATCAACGAATGTGCCTCTGCCTTGCCTAACTTTTCTTGTTCATTGATTAGATTCTATTTTTCACATTGCAGAGTTTAGAAGATTTATTTTATAGACACAGATCGAACCTTGTCAGGAACCTTACAAAATCTCCAGTAATTATACCAAATCCAAGTACTTCTTCCAAGACCAAGAGTAGGAGGCCTGCTCCACCTACTCTTAACCAAATAGGCACAGATGTTTAATGAGGTTATCACTTGCAGATGTGCTATTTGCATGTGAGGGAAGCATGTGACCATCCAAGTCTGGCCATGAGGGTTCTGCCTATGTGAAGCCTACAAATTCGACCACAAGCAACACAGCAACTAGCTTCCTCAATCAAAGGACTTGGCACTAATCTAGTTCTGTCAGGTAGTGAGGGTTGAAATCCATGGACGATACAGTTTAAAGTCCCTCATAAAAAAAGAGAATGATGATGTTTTTCTTCCATTTTACCCATCTAAGACATAATAAATGTTGATAAGGTGGAATTAATGTTTTGAGAAGTCTTAATTGTGATGAAGAAGAACATTTAAAAGTAAATATTAAATCGGGCATAGTGGTGCCTACATGTAATACTGCCACTTAGGAGTGTCACATGTTTCAGACTAGTCTCAGCTACATAGTGAGTTCAAGGCCAGCCTGTGCTGCACAGGGAGATGTTCAGACAGAGTGCATTAATCAGGATTGTGATGTCAACTCAATTACATCTGTAATAAACTAAAACAAGGGGTGTTGGACACTCTTTTGAGGGATTTTCTTGAACAGATTATTTTAAGAATAAGCACTACTCTTATTTTAATGGTGGCTCACCTAAAAGGAAAAGGAATATGGAGATTTGTTTTTGGAATTTTTGCCCTTGATCTCTCTGGCAAGTTGCTGAGACACTCCTTTGTTAGATGTAGAACATACTTCCTTAAGATTCTAATGTAGACTGAAGACCTGAAGCTCTGCAGGAATCCTCCAGGGTACCAGCACTAGATTAGGACTTCAGAGACAACACATGTGTGGACTAGAGAGAGCACACACTAGCAGCTTGACAACACATCTAAATGCTCTAGAAAAAAAGGAAGAAAATTCACCCAAGAGGAGTAGTCGGCAAGAAATAATCAAACTCAGGGGCAAAATCAACCAAGTGGAAACAAGAAGAACTATTCAAAGAATTAACCAAATGAGGAGTTGTTTCTTTGAGAAAATCAACAAGATAGATAAACCCTTAGCTAGACTCACTAGAGGGTACAGGGAAAGCATCTTAATTAACAAAATCAGAAATGAAAAGGGAGACATAACAACAGATCCTGAAGAAATCCAAAACACCATCAGATCCTACTACAAAAGGCTATACTCAACAATATTGGAAAACCTAGATGAAATGGACAAATTTCTAGACAGATACCAGGTACCAAAGTTAAATCAAGATCAAGTTAACGATCTAAACAGTCCCATATCCCTTAAAGAAATAGAAGCAGTCATTAATAGTCTCCCATCCAAAAAAAGCACAGGACCAGATGAGTTTAGTGCAGAGTTCTATCAGACCTTCAAAGAGGGTCTAATTCCAGTTCTGCACAAACTATTCCACAAAATAGAATTAGAAGTTACTCTACCCAATTCATTCTATGAAGCTGCAATTACTCTGATACCTAAACCACAGAAAGATCCAACAAAGAGAACTTCAGACCAATTTCCCTTATGAATATCAATGCAAAAATACTCAATAAAATTCTCACTAACCGAATTCAAGAACACATTAAAACAATCATCCATCCTGACCAAATAGGTTTTATTCCAGGGATGCAGGGATGGTTTAATATATGGAAATCCATCAACACAATCCATTATATAAACAAACTCAAAGACAAAAACCACATGATCATCTCGTTAGATGTGGAGAAAGCATTTGACAAGCTCCAATACCCATTCATGATAAAAGTCTTGGAAAGATCAGGAATTCAAGGCCCATACCTAAACATGACAAAAGCAATCTACAGCAAACCAGTAGCCAACATCAAAGTAAATGGTGAGAAGTTGGAAGCAATCCCACTAAAATCAGGGACTAGACAAGGCTGCCCACTTTCTCCCTACCTATTCAACATAGTACTTGAAGTCCTAGTCAGAGCAATTCGACAACAAAAGGAGATCAAGGGGATAAAAATTGGAAAAAATGAAGTCAAAATATCATTTTTTGCAGATGATATGATAGTATATATAAGTGACCCTAAAAATTCCACCAGAGAACTCCTAAACCTGATAAACAGCTTCAGTGAAGTAGCTGGATATAAAATTAACTCAAACAAGTCAATGGCCTTTCTCTACACAAAGAATAAACAGGCTGAGAAAGAAATTAGGGAAACGACACCCTTCTCAATAGTCACAAATAATATAAAATATCTCGGCGTGACTCTAACTAAGGAAGTGAAAAATCTGTATGATAAGAACTTCAAGTCTCTGAAGAAAGAAATTAAAGAAGATCTCAGAAGATGGAAAGATCTCCCATGCTCATGGATTGGCAGGATCAACATTGTAAAAATGGCTATCTTGCCAAAAGCAATCTACAGATTGCTAAGATCAAAAATTCAGGTGACAGCAGATGCTGGCGTGGATGTGGAGAAAGAGGAACACTCCTCCATTGTTGGTGGGATTGCAGGCTTGTACAACCACTCTGGAAATCAGTCTGGTGATTCCTCAGAAAATTGGACATAGTCCTACTGGAGGATCCAGCAATACCTCTCCTGGGCATATACCCAGAAGATGCCCCAACTGGTAAGAAGGACACATGCTCCACTATGTTCATAGCAGCCTTATTTATAATAGCCAGAAGCTGGAAAGAACCTAGATGCCCCTCAACAGAGGAATGGATACAGAAAATGTGGTACATCTACACAATGGAGTACTACTCAGCTATTAAAAAGAATGAATTTATGAAATTGCTAGCCAAATGGATGGACCTGGAGGGCATCATCCTGAGTGAGGTAACACATTCACAAAGGAACTCACACAATATGTACTCACTGATAAGTGGATATTAGCCCAAAACCTAGGATACCCAAGATATAAGATACAATTTCCTAAACACATGAAACTCAAGAAAAATGAAGACTGAAGTGTGGACACTATTCCCCTCCTTAGAAGTGGGAAAAAACACCATTGGAAGGAGTTTCAGAGACAAAGTTTGGAGCTGAGATGAAAGGATGGACCATGTAGAGACTGCCATATCCAGGGATCCACCCCATAATCAGCATCCAAACGCTGACACCATTGCATACACTAGCAAGATTTTATCGAAAGGACCCAGATGTAGCTGTCTCTTGTGAGACTATGCCGGGGCCTAGCAAACACAGAAGTGGATGCTCACAGTCAGCTAATGGATGGATCACAGGGCTCCCAATGGAGGAGGTAGAGAAAGTACCCAAGGAGCTAAAGGGATCTGCAACCCTATAGGTGGAACAACAATATGAACTAACCAGTACCCTGGAGCTCTTGACTCTAGCTGCATATGTATCAAAAGATGGCCTAGTTGGCCATCACTGGAAAGAGAGGCCCATTGGACATGCAAACTTTATATGCCCCAGTACAGGGGAACGCCAGGGCCAAAAGGGGGAAGTGGGTGGGAAGGGGAGTGGGGGTGGGTGGGTATGGGGGACTTTTGGTATAGCATTGGAAATGTAAATGAGCTAAATACCTAATAAAAAATGGAAAAAAATGGGGCTCAGAGCTAAACAAAGAATTCTCACCTGAGGAATACCGAATGGCTGAGAAGCACCTGAAAAAATGCTCAGCATCCTTAATCATCAGAGAAATGCAAATCAAAACAACCCTGAGATTCCATCTCACACCAGTCAGAATGGCTAATTTCAAAAATTCAGGTGACAGCAAATGCTGGCGAGAATGTGGAGAAAGAGGAACACTCCTCCATTGTTGGTGGGATTGCAAGCTTGTACAACCACTCTGGAAATCAGTCTGGCAGTTCCTCAGAAAATTGGGCATAGTACTACCAGAGGATCCAGCAATACCTCTCCTGGGCATATATCCAGAAGATGTCCCAACCAGTAAGGACACATGCTCCACTATGTTCATAGTAGCCTTATTTATAATAGTCAAAGCTGGAAATAACCCAGATGCCCCTCAACAGAGGAATGGATACAAAAAATGTGGTACATTTACACAATGGAGTACTACTCGGCTATGAAAAAGAATGAATTTATGAAATTCCTAGGCAAATAGATGGACCTGGAGGGCATCATCCTGAGTGAGGTAACAAAATCACAAAAGAACTCAAATGGTATGTACTCAATGATAAGTGGATATTAGCCCAGAAACTTAGTATACCCGAGATATAAGAGACAATTACAAAACACATAAATCTGAAGAAGAACGAAGACCAAAGTGTGGACACTTTGCCACTTCTTAGAATTGGAAACAATCACCCATGGAAGGAGTTACGGAGACAAAATTTGGAGCTGAGACAAAAGGATGGACCATCTAGAGCCTGCCATATCCAGGGATCCATCCCATAGTTAGCCTCCAAACGATGACACCATTGCATACACTAGCAATCGTTTGATGAAAGGACCCTGATATAGCTGTCTCTGTGAGACTAGGCCGGGGCCTAGCAAACACAGAAGTGGATGTTCACAGTCAGCTATTAGATGGATCACAGGGCCCCCCAATGGAGGAACTAGAGAAAGTATTCAAGGAGCTAAAGAGATCTGCAACCCTGTAGGTGCAACAACATTATGAACTAACCAGTATCCCTGAGCTCTTGACTCTAGCTGCATATGTATCAAAAGATGGCCTAGTAGGCGATCACTGGAAAGAGAGGCCCATTGGACTTGCAAACTTTATATGCCTCAGTACAGGGGAACACCAGGGCCAAAAAGTAGGAATGGGTGGGTAGGGGAGTGGGCGGGGGAGGGTATGGGGGACTTTTGGGATAGCATTGGAAATGTAATTGAGGAAAATACGTAATTAAAAAAAATTTAAAAAAAAAAGAAAAGAAATTACCAGATTCTCAACCTTACAATCATGAGGCTGGAATACTCACAGTACAACCTATAGCCAGGCTGATAAGTCTCATATATATTCACTCATTCTCTCAGGTCTCTTCCTTTAGAAATTCCTGTCTAATATAGGGACAGAGCCGACAAATCACGGAAGAGTGTCATCAGGTCCAACCTCCCCCCCAGTTATCTGTGCCTCTCCTTAGGGAAAGTCAAGCTTTGACATCCTACTCTTCCACACTCACTAAGTGTTTCTACTTACTGGTTGTTATTTTACATGGAGCAATGTTGTCTTTATGGCTGTGTATGCACCATGTATCTGTACTCTCCTTGGGGACTAACTTATTATCAATCTTTACTTCCCTTTCATACTGATTTCACTTTCTTTAGATTAAAAGTACCTGATATAGGCTGAAAATGTGTGTTATCTACGTAATGTGATAACATTATGTGACAGGGTATTTAGTTGGGCCTTCAGCTTGGAGCTCTCACCCCTGTTTCCTGCTTTTGTCAAGAAGTCTCCTTCATATTGGAACACAAAGAAGGACCGAGATGTAAGAATTCCCAGACCCTGCCAGTACCAGTACTTTGATGGAAGACTTTTAAAATCCAGGACACTGAGCAAGCCATCTCTTCTGTTTGTAACTCACCCAGCCTCAAGCATTTTTTATGACATTGAACTTGGTCTAAGACACATCACTTGCCAGCCAAGGATGAATTCTTAACTAATAATAATGTATTACCAACACCCCAATTACAACAAGTTGCTATTCAATGTTGGCAGGAGGTAGAACAAGACAGTGTATGGGACACATCTAATGACACAGCCCTGTAATCAAGTTCTGATGTTAACACAGGCAGCCCAGACTCTGGCCCAGTTCTCCTGAGTTCTACACAATTGCAAACTAAGAAGATTCTGCTTTGCTTCTTCAGTGGGCTCTAGCTCAGCTATATGACATCATCCAAGATGTACACTGGCATTTTCCTCCACCTCAATCAATCTATCTTAGCATTTCCAGTTCAGACATACAGTCTCTGTCTTTGGTGATGTGTTAGCTTCAAAAGTGTCATTTGTTTTACACAACTTGAATTAGTATATTCAGAATAAACTATCTAGGGTTTTGTAGTATAGTCACTTCTTTTTGTTTTGTTTTGTTTTTGTTTGGTTTGGTTTGGTCTTACACGCGTTTCGGCACCAACTCTTACACCCGTTCTCGCAACCGGCCAGGAAAGACGCAACAAAACGGAATCTTCTGCGGCAAAAGCTTTATTGCTTACATCTTCAGGAGCCAGAGAGCAAGAGAGCAAGAGAGAAAGAAAAAAAAACAAGAACAAGAAAGCAAGAGAGAGAATGGCAAAACCCCGTCCCTTTTAAGGAGAATTATCCTCCGCCTAGGACGTGTCACTCCCTGATTGGCTGCAGCCCATCGGCCGAGTTGTCGTCACGGGGAAGGCAGAGCACATGAGGTGGAGAACTACCCTTGGCACATGCGCAGATTATTTGTTTACCACTTAGAACACAGGATGTCAGCGCCATCTTGCAACGGCGAATGTGAGGGCGGTTTCCCACAGTTTGGTTTTTTTGTTTTTTTTTTTGTTTTTTTTTTCGAGACAAAGTTCCTGGCTGTCCTGGAACTCACTTTGTAGACCAGGCTGGCCTCGAACTCAGAAATCTGCCTCTGCCTCTTGAGTGCTGGGATTAAAGGCATGCACCACCATGCCCGGCACCTTATAATCACTTCTTAATATGGTGAACTATGAAATGGCCAAGTGCTACCATAACTGTGGCTCTGGGCATGGCCATTTTCTTTGACATTCTTTTAGGTTGTCTTCTTTGAGTCTCCATGGTAAAGATTTTCCTGAACAAAGACACAAAGAAGCCAGAAGATGATACTACCATCTACTCTGCTTCTGATTTCTCTTTAGGGTTTTCCCAGGGCAAAGTTTCCAGGGTCACCTATCAGTTCTTCACACCCTCACTGGCCATCACACATTTAAATCACAGTGTTGGTTTGATTTGGGTAGGATCTTGATAGATTGCATTCATTTTTACATGGTTTTGGCTTAAAACTTTGTTGGCTGCTTTCATTAGCTAGATAATTTTAAAAGTTTCATTTTTAAAGAAAAAGTTTAAAGATGGGCTCATGGCATTAGTAAAAAAAAAAAAAAATTTAAACCATCATATGGTAAAGTAAATATCCCATTACAGTTAAAGAATTGTATAGTTTCCACAAAACATAAGTCATGTGTCTTAGGGAGTTTGGGCATTAGATAGCAGTGTGTTACATTAAACCAGATGAAGCTTAAATATCCATTATTTCTGTGCACCCAGGTCCCCAGTTCTTAGTTAGCATTAGGAAAATTAATTAAACAATCTTGACATCATATAAATAGTGTGATTGCCTCAGCAGAATGAGGCTCCTCATTTTCCAGTCTCGATGCTCAATTTCCTGAGTGCTTCCTTTGGTAAAGTAATTTTATAGAGGAACAGTGTGCTCTGTAAACAAGGCATGGGATCATGATGGTCACAGAAACTCTGTATTTTTTGAGTAAGAAAAGTTACAGTCAATGATTGTAAATAGAACGTAAGAGTAAATTATTTACATCTCCTACAGTGTACAAAATGTTTATTAGTGTCACATTACCATTATTTAAGATATAAATAGTTTTAGGAGTTTGAATCAAAATACACTTTTACTTTTTATCAGTTTGTGGTTTATGCTAATTATTTGGACTCTGCAAATGAGCTGAGAGACAAAGCTTGTTTGGTACCAACAGTTCTAAAGCTGGGAAACAACCTGGTAAAGCAAACCCTGCAGATGGACCAGGAGAGGTTCCAGGTCAGGACTTAGTATTCTCTGCCTTAGTCACTGACAGGCTACTCTCCAGGCAGGATAGAGATCTAAACATCAAAATGAACATCTCTGTTGAAGAACATACTTTAGACTTAGAAAACAATCTTGCAGCTGCTTTAGGTTGTCTACACTGCAGTAGCAAAGCACTTAGATCAGTGGCCTTTGAGACATAGGGGAAGCATTGCTCAGACTTCTGGGTTTATGAAAGCTAGAAATCATTAGACAGGTACTGCTGATGGTGGCCTCTCTGCTCCGAGAAGTAACTTAATGCTGCAGCCTTCCACAGTGGGAAGGGTGTTGGCAACCCATCAACCTCTTTCATAAGATCCCCAATTCTACTGATGAGAATGAAGCCTTCATGACACAAGCACATGCCAACTTTCCTACTTCTTAGGATCACCATTGCATCCAGTCAGTTACAAGTACAAGTTTTAGATAGGTAAGGTACTAGCACTGGGGACAGAAAAAACCCAGAGAAACTCTGGTGGAACACAACACAACTAGACCTGTGGAAGGCACAAAGGAAGGAGAATGTGCAATTGTTGAAAACATCACCATCCTACCCATAGTGCCAAACTGAGGCTGGCTGTAATGTCTGGAGTAACACCATGCCTAACAAAGGGTTGGGGAGGGAACTAAGCTGGCAAGCTCAGTCCATCACTGGCTGAGGCTTCTAGTTCCATAAGACAGAGGGTGTCTGTAAACCTATCTGTGTCTAGTGCCTGTGTTTTGTTTTTCTTTATCCCACTTGTAATAAACTGGCATTGGAATATTTGTTCATACTCAGCCAGGGTGTCTGAGAGAGTTGTGTGACTTTATAGGCAAACTGTATTGTAAGCCATAAAACTCATCTGCCAAGAGCATGGAAAAGACCTGTGGGGAACTGTAGCAAATCATTCTTATTAAGCTCTGGAAACTGGAACAGTGGACACCTACAATGGCTCCATTCTGCACTCCTGGTATTTCTTCTGGAAATAAACAAAATAAAATTGACTTAATCTTATTTAGGAAATAGATTCAGGGCTGACAGATGTCCTAGCTGGGAGAGCTCTTGATGTTTTTACAGAAGATCCAGGATCAGTTCCCAGGACTCACAATGGGCAGCTCACCACGAGCCACAGCTCCAGCTCTGGGGGGAATCTGACAATCTTATGACCTTCATGGGTACTCACATGTGCACAGGGTACATGTATCACACACACACACACACACACACACACACACACACATAGAGAGAGAGAGACAGAGACAGAGACAGAGAGGGACAGAGAGAGACAGAGAGACAGAGAGACAGAGACAGAGTCACACACAGCCATGCACACATACAATCTTGAAAAAATAGATTCTCAATTTATGTTAGAAATGTATGTTGTGGGCTTTTAACAGCCTGTGTGCCTGTTCTCCATAGCAGATGGATGACAAAAGTAATTCTCATTTAATTGTACATATCATGTCATAAACCCAGAGGGATGCATATTCTAGAGCTCATTTTGTAGACACATATAAAGGAGGGGAAACACCTTGAGAGGTTGCTAAAAGAACACCATGGCCTTTTGAAGACTAGATAATATGAACGAGAGAATGCTTTTCAGAAATTGTTTAAATCATCATTTGCAAAACTCTATTTCTGTAAAAAGGCAGAAGAGAAAACCATGGAAACGCTTGGGAAATGTCAGTGGCGTGTGCCTGGCATTCACGGGCTAATAAATCAGTTGCTTTAGTAATGAGGTTTCTATTAGCCCTCCATGGAGATTAATGCCTTTGGGAATGTCTTGTGCAGGAAAAGGTTCTCCAAGGAATTTGCAGCCAATTTCTGCCAGTTAGAATTCTCTCTCTCTCTCTCTCTCTCTCTCTCTCTCTCTCTCTCTCTCTCTCTCTCTCTCTCTCGTGTATGCTTCCATGGGCTTTGTCACAGGATGTTGTTTCCTTAATGAACATTCTCAAATGCTTCAGCACTTAACCAAAGCTCCAACTACCCCACCCCAACCCTGGCCCCTGACTGATGGAAAAGAAAATCTAGACATATAGTAGGGTATGAGTGAGGTGCTTGTTGCATAAGCATGATCCAAGAGCTAGTAACCAGGCACAGGACCACATGTCTATACCTAGGGCTCCCATGGAATAGGCAAGTAAGAGACAGTGTATCCTGGGGAGACCATAGGCCATCTTTTTCTTAATTTAGAAATACCAGTACGAAACAACAAAAGGATGTTGCCCCAAAGGAAGTGTAAGGCAAAGCAAAGATCAATACTTGAAGTTGTCCTCCAAGGGTTTCTAATTAGCTGCAGCACAGGCCTGAGAGAGACAGAGACAGAGACAGAGAGACAGAGAGGTGGAGACATAGAGAGACACACAAAGAGACACAGAGATGCAGAGACAAAGAGAGACAGGAAAGAGAGGATGGAAGTGATATATATATGGAGAGAGAACTATAATCATAAAAAATTACTCTAAAAAAATCCAGTTTGGCCATTTTATATTGTCACAAAAATATCACAATTACCTGAACATAATATTTCCATAGTATCAACTCATGACTACAGTGGAGTCAGGTGGATGTGGAACAAGAAAGGGTGAGTGGATTCCTCCCAGGATTCTTTCTGCCTCCTGGGGTGGTTTGAGAAGCAGAGAAATCTGGGTCAATGGAGAAAAAACGAGCTCTGGGATGGGTGTTTAATTTGATCATTGGTAAAGACAAGCCCTTCCGACAATCCTGTCTCTAGTCCTTGCCTGATCTCAGTTGCCAACAGAACGTGCACTGTGTGCACTCAGAGAAAGAATCTTTGAGGAATGGAAAGAGTTTTCAAAGCTGTGGGTGCAGAGTAATGTAGAACAGAGCAAGCTGTTTTTAGTCATTTTATATACTATATGTCCTAGGAATGCTAAAGGTGATGTAATTTGAGAAAAACTAGATGTAAAAGTGAAAAAAAATTAGTTTCTTAAAATGCACACCATTCTTGGTGCAACAAAAGACTAGAAAAATATTTCAAGGATGCCTTTGTGATAGAGTCTCTAAATTCATATCATCAAGTTGTTCCCTAAGTCACAGTGACTCCCCTACTGCACCTCCTGAGTGTTAGAACTATAGGTACGACTTGCCATGCATGGCTGGGAAGGTTTTCAAATGACTTAGGGCTGGCTTTGTGGTGAAAATATTTGCAATGAAAACCTGAAGACCTGTGTGGTCCTAGAACCCCACTGCAGAAGTCAGGAACTGAAACTCAAAGCTGTCTTCTGGCCTACCCCCACCACACACACACACACACACACACACACACACACTCACACATAGACACCATACACCCCTCACACATATTCTTTCACATACCATATACACCTCACACATACACACCATAACACCACACCACACACATATACACACATATTCCCACACATACTCACACTCAAAAATACACTCACATACACAATCACACACACTCATACAGAGTCACAGACACATCACACATTCACAGATAGCACATACACACACCATACACACAAACTTACACACACACCACAGAAATACACACACCACACACTTACACATAGACTCACACACAAACTCTCACACACACAAACACCATTGTATGTACATGCTCTCCCTCTAACACATAGACACACACACTTATACATATACCACACATACACATACATGCTCACACACTCATAATACAACACATACACCAGATACATTCACATACCACATACTCACACACACACACACAATTGCATGTTCATGCCCTCCCTCACACACTCCCACACCTACAAAACTAGTAATAAATCTGATTTACATAACTCCATGATTCTCTCAGACTGGAAATTGAAAACAAAATTGAACAAGCAGGAAGAAAAGAAGAAGAGAATTACTCTTCTATTATCTATTATTATTATTATGACCTCAAAATGGTATTTTATATAAAGGTATGATTTTTTGGAGAAAGAGAGAATGAGAATCTGTGAGAAGTTTTACTAACCAGAATTAAGCAGAATCACAATATTTATAATATGTAACAATGGAGGGAGGGAGGGGAAAGGGAAACTAATTGCTTCAGAAAGCAAAAGCTGCAATGTTAGCATGGGAAGAATAGAGGGCAGTGAATCTCCCAACTACAGTAGAACTTAAAATGTGCATTGTTAATGCTTATAGATTTTAAACAAAACACAAGTAAAATAACTCTAAAAGAGAAATAGTCCACCACTTCAGTAAGCATTCACCGCATCTCTTTAAACTCCAGTCTATTTCCAAGCACCACTAATTCAAACAAAAGATTTGATTTTCCTTAGAAATTTCTCCAGATGGAAATTTTGAAAAAAAAATTCTTGTGTTATTATTCTGGGTTGAAATAAAATATGGATTAAGATGGAAAATAAAGAAAATGCTTGCTAAATAAATAGATAATTAAATCTTGTTTACTATTCCACTCACAGATTTTTAATGTCTGCCAGAATATAATATTGGCTTGGGAGATGGGATGTTGGTTAAACTGAAGCCAAACAATTCAAAATTTAGAGAAATAATAACTGAAGTTTGTTGAAAAACAAGTTACTGCAGGCATCATGTAAGCCTTCCTATGTGCATGTGTAGAAAATACACAGTGACGGTTCAGAGTTGATCTGCATCATGTCATGCTAGGAACATCTTGTAATGACCCTGCCCCAAGCAACCAGCACAATTAAGTTAAATTGCAACCTAAGCAAAATATCCCAAACTGAAAAAAAAAAAAAAAAAAACAAGCCCATTGTCTTACCATTTTATTATTACTGTATGGCACCAGAAAGAAACAACACGTAAAATCAACTTAGCATTTCACTGTAGCTAATATTACAGTGTTGTTAAAAATATGTCTACATGTAGAAGAATGTAAACAGACCACATCTATTACCCTGTACAAAACTCAAGTCAAGTGACTCACAGGCCTCAACATAAAACCAGATACACTAAATCAAGTAGAAGAGAAAGTAGTGTCTGCCTTGAATATACTGGCACAGGAACATCTTCCTGAATAAAACACCAATAGCTCAGGAACTAAAATCAAAAATTAACCCATGGGACCCTTGAAACCGAAATTGTTTTGCAAGGTTAAGGATACTGTCATTAATAGAACAAAATGGAAGCCTATAGAATGCTAAAAGAGCTTTACTGACTCTATATCTGACAGAGGACTAGTATCCAAAATAAATAAAGTACTCAAGAAATTAGACAGAAAAAACCAAATACCTCATTTTAAAAAAAAAAATTGAGTATAGACCTAAACAAAATTCCCAACAGAGAAATCTTGAATGGTTGAGAAACACTTAAAGAAATGTTCAAATCCTCAGTGAACAGGGAAATGCAAACCAAAACGATCCTGAGATTCCATTTTACTCCCATCAGAATGGCTAAGATGAAAAACATAAGTGACAGTAGATGCTGGTGAAGATGTGAGCATTTACCCAAAAAATGCCTGCCCTACTATATACCACAAGGGCATCTGCTCAACTATGTTCATAGCAATTTTAATTATAATAGCCAGAAAGTAGAACCAATCTAGATATTCTTCAACTAAAAAATGAATAAAGAAAATGTGGTATGTCTACACAATGCAATACTCTTCAGCTATTGAAAACAAGAACATCATGACATTTGCAATCAAATGGATGAGACTAGAAAATGTCATCCCAAGTGAGGTAACACAGACTCAGAAAGAGTCAGCACTCACTTATAAATAGGCATTAGCCATAAAGTACAGCATAACTGTGCTACAATCCACAGACCCAAGGAAACTAAGAAATAAAGAAGGCCTGAGGGAGGATGCTTGAATTTCACTAAGAAGAGGAAACAAAATATTCATGAGAGGTGGTTGGAGAGGGTGAACTGGGAGTGGGAGAGGGAGTAAGGACCAGGTGTTGGGATGGGGACCAAGTGTGTGAAGAGAGGGGACTGTAGAGGCCTAGAATAAGAATGGAAATCTGTGTGGGTGGACATCTCTGAGACTATCTGGAGATCTGGGACTGGAGAGGCTCCCAGGAGTCCATGGGAGTGATCCTAAATGAGATTCCTATCAGCAGAAGATATAGAGACAGAGGTGAAGTGGCCACCTTCTGAAGTCAGATGGGACTCCCAGTGGAGAGAGGAGAATATCAAACTATCCACCAAACCTTCAACCCCAAATCTGGCTTGCCTGCAAGGTGCCTACATGAAGCAGAGACTGAGGCAATGGCCAACCAATGACTGCCTCTGCTTAAAACCCATACCACATGAGAAAGCCAATCCTTGACTTAATGATTAATGATGCTCTTCTTTGCTTGAAGACAGGAACCTAGCATAACCATCTCTGGAGAAGCTTCATCCAGCAGCCATTGGAAACAGATGCAGAGACCTATAGCCTAACATCAGGCAGAGCTCCAGGGAGTGTTTTGGAAGTATGAAGGATAGAATCAAGCAAGCTGGAGGGGTCAAGGATACTACAAGAAGAAATGTAGAGTAAACTAACCTGGGCCCAAGGGGACTCACAAAAACTAAACCACCAATCAAAGAGCATTGCAGGGGTTAGACCTAAGCCCCCTACATATTTGTAGCAAATATTTGGTTTTCTTGTGGGTCCCCTAACAACTGGAGCAGGAGCTGTCTTTGACTTGGTTGCCTGTTATTGGCTCCCCTTTCCCTACCTGGACTGCCTGGTAGGGCCTCAGTGGGAAAGAATGGGCCTGTTGGGTCTAGATGTCCCAGGTTATGCTGGTATTCAAAGTAGGCTTCCCTTCTCAAGCAGAAGAAGAAGGGGTAATGGCGAAAATGGGGGAAGGAATTTATAAGGATGGGAGAGGAGAAGGTATGTAACAAGAATGTAGAGAAAATGAGTTATTAAATAATGAAAATATTATATACATATATAATATGTATATATGTATATATATAGAATATATAAAAAGAGAAAATAAATTCCATATATATGAAGAGAGATTCATTCCACTAAGTCTGTGACTCTAGATCTAGAGAACTGTGACTAATACACTATTCATTCATCCATCTGTCTATCCATCCACCCATTTACCTATTCATCCATTCATCTATCTGCCAATCTACCATCTGTTATCTATGTGTGATCTATATATCTATCATTCTTCTATTTGTGTACTCTCTACCCAATATGTACCTCCTTCAAATTCAATGTCTATGTATTATATATCTGTATTCAATTTGCTTATCTCTTATCTGTTTCTAGTCTAAGTACTTGTCATATATCTATAATTGATCTTTTATCAACTATTTATTTATGTATCTCCATATCTATCTGTCTATCATTTTCATATAAATCACCCATCTCTCATTTATTTGGATAATTAAAGTAATTATCTGCTGATTTTGCATCTTCAACATGCTTCCTTTCCAGCAATATGAAATTCTATGTTAATATGCCACCTTGATAGCATTTTTTTGGGGGGGGGAGGGTTTTGTGACAGGGTTTCTCTGTATAGCCCTGGCTGTCCTGGAACTCACTTTGTAGACCAGGCTGGCCTCAAACTCAGAAATCTGCCTGCCTCTGCCTCCCGAGTGCTGGAATTAAAGACGTGCGACACCACACCCGGCTTTTTTTTTTTTTCTTGATAGCATTTTTACTCAGCAGACTAGAAAATAATGGAGAGATTGTTGGCATTCTCAGTAAAGGTGCGGGCTGGGTGCTTACATGTCATAAAGAGTGATGCCAAGTCATGTCTTTTCTGATGAATTGCTTCTTATTGTGCTTTAACCAAGAATAATCGCTGTGTTGCAGGCACCTAGCAGGTACCCACATAAGTGTGCTGAAAAGGCACAAACATGGGTGTGGCTCAGAGTCCCAACAGTTTCCTAATTAAATTTTCTAAAATAAGGTAAATAAACACTAAGTGTCTTACTGATTAGAGAAAAATAGGATGAGAGATGATGTAGGAGAACTCTGTCCCATAAGTTGCACACCAAGAGGAGTGTGAGCCACTTGAGGTTCATGGTAGAAAGTGAAAAATGGGGGGACTTGAATTTGCTTTCTTTTTATTTTCTGTGTCTTTATGTCTGAGGAACAAGATAGTTTACTTGGCAAGGAACTTTGTAATCTTTGTTCTTCTAAAGAGAAAGCCAGAAAACCCCTAAAACAAAGAATGTAAGATAATACTTAGTAATAAAGATATAAAGCAGAAAGGCTTCCAGTGTCCAGTTCCCTGAACCAGCACTGGTTCCCCTTGCTCAGCACTTTTCTCCTTTCCCAGATTACTGCTCTCCATCCAAAGTAAATATTTCTACTGTACCACAGAACAAATTATTCAGCCTCAAAATCGCACAGCATTTGCCCTATAGTAAATCCCACTAAGTCGCTGCAAGCCTCCACATCCAATTCAGAGAATGTTTATATTTGACCAGTGGGGATGAGGACAAACTGTTTACAGTCCTGTCTGCTGAGGGATGATTCCATCAAGTCTGAATGCCATGGAAGGATTGAGGTAGGTCCAGCTGAGGAAAACAAGGACTCAGGTCCCTGTCAGAGAGGGACAGACATGGTGGCTGCTACCCAGGCTAGTGCTGATTACACTGTAGACAAATTTGCCCACTGCACAAGTAGGAAGCAATTCTTACTGACAAGCCACAGCTTCTCCTTCAGGACAATCTGTTTATTCTGGTGTCGTGTATGTGTGTGTATTTGTGTGTGTGTGTGCGCGCGCGCATGAGTGTGTGTGCGCGTGCCAGTGTGTGTGTGTGCGTGCGAGTGTGTGTGTGTGCGTGCTTGGACTTGCTAACAGAACTATTTACAAAAAATAAATAATATAAAATAAAATAAAAATGGGACAGCTAAATACTCAGGAAAGGTCACTTGTGGACAGAACAGGATTGCAGGTCAGGTCTCCTATTATTTCCGTTTATTTTATGGATTATATGATTTCTTGGAGTTTCCCTTCAATTTCATTGGCTCTTTATCTTGCCAGCTAAAATCTCTCCCTGTAAGTTTGTTTCAATTACTGAACTTTACTGTCCAATTTTCCTTTATATCCTTACTCTTATGAAATATTTATTAATGCTTTACTAAGAACCATCTTGTTGGCCCAGTCCAATCTATCTACACCTAGGACTCCTTGCAGGTACTTTTGAGAAATTTTTGAGAATTTCTTTATGGCTTGCTGTGTTTCAAAAAAGACTCTGAGCTCTCTGTTTCTTTCTAGCTCTTATTAGTGACATAAAATAAATGCAAGTTAATTAAGTAAATAAATGTTCAAAATTATTCTGAAAGTCAAATCTGATTGGTAATATCAAGACTCTGATGGTTATGAAACACTCGATTAAAAAAGAAATCAAGGAGATAGGAATCGACCAATTCACATCCTTCTACATAATAATCGCCAGTTGTGCCAGCACCATTTGTTGAAAATGCTGTCTTTTTTCCACTGGATGGTTTTAGCTCCCTTGTCAAAGATCAAGTGACCATAGGTGTGTGGGTTCATTTCTGGCTCTTCAATTCTATTCCATTGGTCTACTTGTCTGTCTCTATACCAGTACCATGCAGTTTTTATCACAATTGCTCTGTAGTAGAGCTTTAGGTCAGGCATGGTGATTCCACCAGAGGTTCTTTAATCCTTGAGAAGAGTTTTTGCTGTCCTAGGTTTTTTGTTATTCCAGACGAATTTGCAGATCGCTCTAATTCGTTGAAGAATTGAGTTGGAATTTTGATGGGGATTGCACTGAATCTCCATCCCATAATCAGCCTCCAAACACTGACACCATTGCATACACTAGCAAGATTTTGCTGAAAGGACCCAGATATAGCTGTCTCTTATGAGGCTATGCCGGGGCCTAGCAAACAGAGAAATGGATGCTCACAGTCAGCTATTGGATGGATCACAGGGCCCTCAATGGAGAAGCTAGAGAAAGTACCCAAGGAGCTAAAGGGGTCTGTAACCCTATTGGTGGAACAACAATATGAACTAACCAGTAACTCCCAGAGCTCGTTTCTCTAGCTGCATATGTATCAGAAGATGGCCTAGACGGCCATCATTGGAAAGAGAGGCCCATTGGTCTTGCAAACTTTTTATGCCTCAGAACAGGGGAACGCCAGGGCCAAGAAGTGGGAGTGGGTGTGTAGGGGAGTGTGGGAGGGGTATGGGGGACTTTTGGGATAGCATTGGAAATGTAAATGAAGAAAATACCTAATTAACAAAAAGAAAAAAGAAAGAAAAATCAATAGCCACATGTACACCAAATGCATTTTTCAACAGAGAAATTTTATTTTTAGGAATATTTCCAAAGTCAATAAAACCCAGATAGATAAATATATTTGTTCCAGTTTCTTCCCCTGCTCTCCCCTTAATCACGTCTACTGCCAGCTGCAACCAATTCTAGGCCTGAGGCTATCAATAATCTTCATTTTCAGCACACTTTTTCAGGCCTGCAATGAGTGTAGGCATCACCTGAACTCTGTGAAAGCCTAGTCAAGGAAATCCAGATTATCACTTCATACACATAACCAAGAGAGAGATGGGGAGGGAGAGGGAGATGGGGAGGGAGAGGGAGAGAGGGGGAAAGAAAGAAAAGAGAAAAGAGCAGAAAGAAACTCATGTGCCCAGAGCTCAAAAGGACACAAGGTTTATGTATGATCTTATAGGAATAAGAATGATGAAAAAGAGCCTTAGGAGAAAAGAATTTAAAAGAATAGTCATAAATCTTATCAATTTATTCAATTACTTTGAGGCAAAATTTCAAGTTATTGAATGTCTAGAGGGAAGCAGTGGTGTTACCCTCAACAGTAACTTTGAGTGATGATCAAGCAAACAGAAATACTGCTGAATAAAATGCTGAACAAAAATCGGGATTTGAAAAATCAGTTCAATAAGGAGATAGAAATATTGAAGGGGAATTGAGCTGAAATGAAGATGGAATTGTAAAACTGAATATCCTAATTGGAAAACAAGGGAGAAAGCATTATAAGAATGGATTAAGGAAAGGATAGAATATCAGAACTTGAAGATAAAGTAAGAGGATGTAGACCAAAGAAGCGAGAGAGAGAGAGAGAGAGAGAGAGAGAGAGAGAGAGAGAGAGAGAGAGAGAGAGAGAGGGAGAGAGAGAGAGAGAGAGAGTAAGAAAGGACAGAAGAAAAAAGAAAGAAAGGGAGGGAGGAAGGAAGGAAGGAAGGAAGGAAGGAAGGAAGGAAGGAAAAGGAAGGAAGGAAGGAAGGAAGAACGTAGGTTTCTCCCTTCCCCTTGGAGGCTGTTGGCCAGTAATCAGTGAGGACAAAGGAAGCAAAAGTGGCCAGCAGGGTTCAGACAGCCATGAGTGGAACACAGACTACTAGAGATCTTAGAGTGACACAAGTCTACTTTCTTTTCCAGGGAAAGATTATGTAAGGGCTTTTTCAGGGGTATGGATAGAAAGGGCTAATTGGTCATAGCATCAAGTAGGCAGGAAGGACTGATTGATTATAATAAAATACCTAAATATTATGCAGGTGGGAAGCCAGTATGGGACATGTGTGCAGTTATGCAGTCTTGCAGACAGCTCTGTACAAGATCACTTTTCAGACAACACCAGCCACTTGTGTTCAGAGACACTCTCCAGCCAAAGCCAGGGAGAAACAGGGAACACCCGCTAAGAAAAAGAGTCCTTCATTTTGTGCTGAACTTAGAAAGCTGTCTGGTCAAGGAGGACCATGACCTTAAAATCATTGTTCTCCAACAGAACCTACAGTAAATGTAGGATGTTTTCAAAGAACACATCTTTGAATTATAGGCACAGTTGAAGAAGAAGAATCCCAGGTCAACAGCATGAACTAAAGCTTTGACAAGATCAGAGGAGAAAACTTCCCTAAACTAAGGGAAGACATGGTCATGCATATACAGGAAGCAAACAGAACCCACAACATATCATAGTTAAAATCCTAAAGATATTGAACAAATGAGGAACGCTCCAAGAGGAAAATCACCAACAAGTCATATGTTAAAGAAAACCCAATGGAATAGCATCTAGTTTCTCAGTGGAAACTCTGAAAGTTAAAGATCCTGAAGCAATGAATTCTAAATTCTAAATGACCAGGACCGCCTACCTAGACTACAGTATCCAGCAAAACTATCAGTCATAGTTTGAGAACAAAGAAAATATGTCCACAATCCAAACAAATTAAAACAATTCATATCCAACAAGAGCAAACTAAACAGGATACTGGAAGCAGTACTTTGAACTGAAGAGGAATAAACATAGTGAAGACACCCTAGAAAGAAAACAAAACTTAATTTAATGAACAATAAATCATAGCTAAAATTATAAACCAGTAAAATGCAACATAATAGCTGTAATCTACTAATACCACTCAATAATAATTCTAAATATCAATGGCCTCCACTCAGCAAAACAAGGACACAGGCTAGCTGAAAAGATTAAGAAATAAAATCCATCTCTGTGTGTCTACCAGAAACCCAGCTTTAAGATAAGCTCCATCTTCAAGTGAAAGATGGAAATAAAATATTTCAAGTAAAGGGGATCAGGAAGTCATTAGGAACTGCTGTCTTTATAAATGTCTTAAAAATAATCCCCAAACTAAAACTCATCAATGAGTCAAAGAGGCTTCATTCTAATCAAGGGATTAATTAGGAAGAACTATTCTAAGCTTATGAGCAATAAACACTAGCACACTCTATTTCATAAAACTACAACATACTACTGGAAATAAAAACATGTTAACACAAACACAATAAGACTAGGTTATGTGTTGGTTTGAATAGTTGGTTTGAATAGGTATGGCCCACATAGACTTATGTGTTTGAATGCTTGGCCCATAGATAGTGACACTGTTGGAGGAAGTGTATCACTGTTGGCATAGGCTTTGATGTCGCCTATGCTTACTGTGTCCCCTGACTGGAAGTCAATAAATAGAACTCATAGGTCTTTCTTGAGTGCCATGTTTTCCTTCATGCAGCCATGTTTCTTGCCATGTTGATGACTAAACTTCTGAAACCATAAGCCAGCTCCAATTGAATGCTTTTCTTTAAAAGAGTTGCCTTGGTCATGGTGTCTCTTCACAGAAATAGAACAGTGAATAAGAAAGGATATTTCAACACCCTCTTTTCTCAATAAATAGGTCATCTAGATAAAAATAAACACAGAAGACTTGGAGCTAAATGACATTTTTCATGAAATGGCTCTAAGAAATATGTACAGAATAGTCTACCCAAATCTCCAAAATAAACATTCTATTCAGCGGCAATAGAAGCTTCTAAAATAGACCACATGCTGTGACACAAATCAAACAAATACAGAATAATTGAAATAATACCATGTATTCTATCTGACCATCATGCAATAAAACAAAATCAATAGCAAAAGAAACTCTATTAAGTGTATAAACTCATGGCGATTAATAACTAAATGATAAATGGTTCAAAGAAGAAGTCAAAAAATAAATTATTTCTGGAAATAAATAAAAAGAAAAAGACAACATTGCTGGTTTGCATTTAAAACAGTTCTAAGAGGGAGGTTTACAGCCCTAAATTTCAAAATCTAGAGTAGTGGATCACAGTCACAACAAATATATCAACAAAATACCCCTGCACCTAAGTCCCAGGGAACATTGCTAAATAGGATGTAAAGGTTATAAGAGTGAAAAGATCATGGAATATGTTGTGAGATTGAGTCTCCAACTAATGTCAGAAGTTCCTCTCATAACGTCTCAGTGAGTGACTGATAAACATGGGGTTAGGAAGGAGGACACCAGTAGACATGCCAAAGTGGACAGGAAACAGTTCAAGGGGCATCAACCTATGCAAAGACCTACAGGCAATGGAGGAAAACTGGTACCTGGAGAGGTGGTCTTCCCCGGTTATCCACATGCCAACCAAATGATTAGCCCTGAAAACACACATGTAGGCAACATAATGTAGACTGTGCAGGATACACTTAGGAATACACATGGATAATCATTTTCTTCTTATGCCATTGCATTGCCTTTGTGCACTCTTCTTAACAGATGTGATGGTTTACAGACCAGAATACCAATTTTTAGTTTTCTTTCTTTCTTTGTATTTTTTTCTCTAACTTCTTCCATGTTTTATCATTTAATGTAGTCTGATTTTACTTTTCAATTAACCTCCTACTGTAGGGTCTAGGCTCTTCTTGGGGTCATGACTCTCCTGCCTCAGCTATTCATGTTCTGGCATTTCAGACCTAAACTACCACCTCTGTCTTTTGACACTGAAGTTTTAATAATTTCCTTTTCTGCTCCGTTACCTTCCTTTTCTTTCTCTCTTTCTCCCTTTCTTCCTTTCTTCCTCTCTTCTTTCTTTCTTTTTTCTTTCTTTTTTTCTTCTTTCCTTTTTGTTCTTCTATCAGATCAATTTCCT
Source organism: Mus musculus (assembly GCF_000001635.26). NCBI lineage: Eukaryota > Metazoa > Chordata > Mammalia > Rodentia > Muridae > Mus > Mus musculus. The sequence goes on from NC_000069.6 coordinate 39,438,120, forward strand.
TTTTCTATTTTTTTTGTCCTAATTTTCTTTTTGTCTCTTTATAAGTTATATTTATATGTTGGTTTTTGTCCATTTTCTGGTGTTTTAATTAATTTCCCAGTCTTTATTTTATTTTATTTTATTTTATTTTATTTTATTTTATTGAGTTTTTCAAGGCAGGGTTTCTCTGTATAGCTCTGGCTGTCCTGGAACTCACTCTGTAGACCAGGCTGGCCTCGAACTCAGAAATCTGCTTGCCTCTGTTTCCCATGTACTGGGATTAAAGGCATGTGCCACCACTGCCCGGCTTTGCAATCTTTATTTTTATTTGGATTCTCATTTCTAACATATTTACTGCTTTTGTCTTTCTTCTGGCATCATTTCATATTAATTTTTTTTCAGTACTGACCCACATTTATGTCTTCCCAAATCACTTAAAACTTTCCTGGCTCCTTTTTCCTTCTATTGATGTTGTAGTTGTCTCAAAAACAGTTTTTAGATGACTACTGTTGTGTCTCCACAGTGTGTTTCATGGTGCTAATGTAAGTCTAGGGTCTTACACACACACTGAATATGTGTTTCACTGCTCAGCTACTTCAACCTAGCTCTGAGAAGCTGCTTCTTAGGTTCGTTTCCCATCCTCTGATGTGCATATGTGTTACCAGTAAGTCCAAAGTGGCTACTACCTTCTGATCTCTTGGCCCAATTAGCATAAGGTTATCAACACAGTGTGGTACTTTATGGAAGAGACAGATAATCAAGATCTCTTTGAACTTAACAATGACACAGGCTGGAGGGTTAACATATACTTGAGGTAAAACTATACATTTTTTTGAACTGGCAAACTAAAATAAAATTGCTTCTAATTGTCCGTGTGGTTGGTATGGAGATAAAATGCATTTGCTAGATAAAGAATTGCATACTACATACCAGGATATCACATTTGGCACAGCAGCTGCAATAGGAGTCACTATTGATTAATTTGAACATTCAGCTTTCATTCTCCCTGATCTGTAAGTCTTCTGCATAGAAGCATAGGGCAGATAGAAGAGTTAAAGGGAGATGTGGTGGGAACTGCATCTAATTTTTGCAATTCCTTCTGGGATATAATCCTCTCTTTGGCTCACAATTTTCCCTGGTATAGGCAACTCCAATGGCTTCCATTTGGCTTGTACAACCACAATATCCCTCACTCCATGAGTTAGGAAACCAATGTAGAAATTCATTCAGGAGGAGAACCATTTCTCTGCTTCAAACAATGTCAGTGCCCACAGAAGAGGAAGTGACAAACACTAGATTGGAACCTATGATTGTCACTTACTAAATGACCTGGTTTTCAGATGACCTTTTACATATTTATGTCTATGCCCTTAAACCATGGCTACTCTCTACCTTGGTCGTGAAAGCTTCTTTTTTTCTGTGGTCAGCAATCAATGAAGAATCTCATGACTGTTCAAAATGCTAAGAATAAATGACCATGAATGCTCAACTCCAGATAGTACATTTTTATCAATCCCACGCCTTCTTCAAGGCTCAGGCAATATCTTGGAAAAAAAGAGAAAGAATATAAGACCCTCATTATAGATAGTGATGCTATAAAAATTTTGTCTCTGAACAAAATTGGCTATCACAATCATGAATTCACAGCAGTTGTGATTGCAAGCACAAGACCTGAAAGAATCAGTGCATCCAAATCCCAATTTGAATGGGGTAAGGGGAATTCTTTAGGTCCTGGCTCTAACTGGCAATCTATTGGCATTTCATAGCAGCTGGTGGAGGGGAGATGATGAGTCTGTGAGGGTGTGGTCAAAACAAAACAAAAAGACTTGAAGTTTGGATTTTGGAAACATGGGAGACTGACAAGGTCATATTTTATTGTATACCTGCACAAAAGCCTCCAAAGAATAGAATTAAACAAATAGAATTTATAAGAATAAAACTTCCAAACAATTAATTGGTAAACATGAACAAATCAAACACATTAAAATTTAAAAATTGAGGAAACAGCAGTCAACATGGCTCCTCTAAAAATAACAGTTGACAGTTCCACAGACGTTCATCGTAAGGGTGGTGAAGAGGATGATTTGGACAAAGAGTTCAGAAGCATGATAACTAGAATGATAGTTAATCCAAAGAGAACACTGATGAACGTAAGAGTGATGTTGCAAAGAATAACCCTAAGCGGTGAGCTAGGAGGGGGCAGCTTAATAGAGAGAAATTTTAAAATTAGTCAAATAGAAATTTTAAAGTAAATAATTGGACCTAGTCAGGAAAAAAATCAGAGCTTGGAGACAAAGTCAAGAAATTAGGATAGTCAGATGGAAATATAGAAAGGGAACAGAATGCCTGTGCCCTGTGAAGAACCATAAATAACCTAATTTACAAACCATTTATATAGAGCTAGGTGCAAAAGATAGAGCTAAGGGCAATAGGAAAGATATTTAATAGAGTAACAGTAAAATATTTCCCAAATCTCATCCACATACAGAATTTCAAATAAGCCTGTCCAGGTAAAAAATTGTATATGTCACTCCACAGCTAAAACACAACATATACAGATCATAGGAACAATATTGCAGTGCTTATTCACATATAAAAGCGAGCTAATGAACAATCCTAGACTTTTTTATTATGTATTTTCCTCAATTACATTTCCAATGCTAGCCCAAAAGTCCCCCATGCCCTCCCCTCCACTCCCCTACCCACCCATTCCCACTTTTTGGCACTGGCATTCCCCTGTACTGGGGCATATAAAGTTTGCGTGTCCAATGGGCCTCTCTTTCCAGTGATGGCCGACTAGGCCATCTTTTGATACATATGCAGCTAGAGTCAAGAGCTCTGGGGTACTGGTTAGTTCATAATGTTGTTGCACCTGCAGGGTTGCAGATCTCTTTAGCTCCTTAGATACTTTCTCTAGCTCCTCCATTAAGGGCCCTGTGATCCATCCAATAGCTGACTGTGAGCATCCACTTCTGTGTTTGCTAGGCCCCGGCCTAGTCTCACAAGAGACAGCTATATCAGGGTCCTTTCAGCAAATGCTTGCTAGTGTATGCAATGGTGTCATCGTTTGGAGGCTGATTATGGGATGGATCCCTGGGTATGGCAGTCTCTAGATGGTCCTTCCTTTTGTCTCAGCTCCAAACGTTGTCTCTGTAACTCCTTCCATGGGTGATTGTTTCCAATTCTAAGAAGGGGCAAAGTGTCCACACTTTGGTCTTCGTTCTTCTTCAGTTTCATGTGTTTTGCAAATTGTATCTTATATCTCGGGTATATTAACTTTCTGGACCTTTAAACAGAAACTGTAAAAGCAAGAATGGCATGTCCTGGGAGAAAGTAACTGCCAGCCTAGTATAGGGTTTCCAGCAAAGTTATCTTCCAAAATTTGAAGGGAAGTAAAGATCTTCTCTGAAAAAAAAAAAAATGGACCACTAAGCCAGCAGCAAGGAAAAATGGATCCTACACAGAAAACAAGACAGATGTGTACAGACTTTTCAATCCTTTCAGCAAAGTTCTGAGGGTTAGTGGTCCCCATTTTACAATGTAAAAAAGGAATAATTAGGAAAAGCCAGCAAGTTCTTTAAAAATACTTCAATATCTTCTGCCAGCAGGGAACTAGATATGAAATTTACACTGAGATTCCCTGTGACTCCAGTCAGAATGGCCACAATACAGAAATCAAAATGTTGTCAAGGACACAGAGAAACAGAAACCAAGTATGTCATTGGCAGGATGCAAGTCAGTTTTAACCCGATGAGGATGGATAATCTGGCATTCACTTCTATTTTAATTTCTATTTAACTTTTATTTCACACAGAAGAACACACCATCTGTACTGACTAATAGAGCATGAGATGACACTATAAAGTTAAATATGCGTGTCCACAATATCTCTACACACCTAGAGTCATTGCAGTACTGTTCGTAAAGGCTAAGAGACAGAAGTGCCCCATGTCTACCATCTGGAAAATGAACCAAAAAATATGGTTACATGTTCACAGTAGAGTACAGCCTGGCCTTAATAATACTCAAATCCTGCCATTTATAGCACTGTGGCTAGCACTGGAGATCATTTCATGAGGTGAAATAAACTAAGCATAGACAGGTAATGTCACCATAATTGCTGTCAGTCCAGTTTTTCTCTTGACCATGACTGCCGCCATATTAATGTAACAGATTTTAAGTTCCTAAACCCTTCCAAGCTTGCATGTTCCATTGCTAGTGACTACCGTTAGGATTTGAACTATGGTGGGACTCATACCTACACCCACCCGGAACACGTATACAGATCCTGAACTATATACACTGCACTGTGCACATTGCCCTGCACACACCTACACAGACTTGCACCCAGTCTCAAGCCCCACACTAATATGAAGTGTTTTTGAATCTGTCAAAACTATGAAAATGATGTTGAGTAAAATTCAAGAAATGCTAAAAATAGTTCAAGTCTCTATGCCCATCATATGGCTTACTTAATTTAACCTAAATATATGAGACTCTCTAAGGCCAAGTAGTGGGAATATGGATTTTTCGATTTGTGTTTTGCTCAGCAGCTATAAGAGCATTTACTGCCTCCTCACACAGCCTGAGTATGGTTTCCAGCACGTACAGATGGCTCAAAGTCACCTCAAATCCAGTTCCTGGGCCTCAGCACCCACTGTGCACACATGACTGACACACAAATACTCAGCTTCACATAAACAAAAACAGAACAAATCTAAAACAACAAGCCATGTAGCAAGCGGTCACTTCTCAGCTAGCAGTTTATATATTATTCTTGCTACCTTACAGATAAATTTATGTCTACCTGATATTTTGCTATAGTTTAATTTAAAATCTGGAATTACAACTCAAATTCTTTCTTCCAAGTTCTCTGACTCCCTGTAGGTACTACCTAAGAAACCACTTGACAGGAGTTTCTAGAATCACACAAGGAGCCTCATAAAACATATGTGACAGGATAATAAATTATTTCAGTTCCTGGATTGCTGGAGTTGTGGACTGAATAGTATATTATTAGTCCCCAAACCATTTATTATTCTTAAATATATGATATTTGCCTATGGATCCTGCAGAAATGTGAAGTTCTTCAGCCAGCAAGAGGTCAACTCAGTTCCGGAGAGAAGGAGAGCTCTGGTCTAGGGCAGTAGTTTTGGGCTCCCTCTCTGTACCTCTTGCTCCAGCCTAATGTGAGAGAAGTTTCTGGTCTAGGTTTTCACAAAAGGCAGTTGCATTCTGCCGTCTCCAGATTTCCTGAGTGACAAATGTCAGAATTAAATCATTGCAGCATGTGGCATATTTTTTTATCCAGATAAATATTGAAAACATATTTACTGCAATATTGAAGGGATTAGAGCATTCAGAAAGGGAAAGTCTGACCCAAGCCTCAGCTGCGCCGCATTCCAGCACACTCCAGGCTTTGCCAGCGTTCATCAGCAGCTCAAATCCCTGACAATAAACAGCCCAGGGTGGGGCCAGGGCTTTCTGAGTGCATAATTGCTGGACGTTCATTCGCTGCAGCGCTAGCAGCGCTGGTGTCTGCTGGGGTTGCTCATCGTGCCCTGCTTCGCTCACATCAGAGACTTAAAGTGGTCTTAAATTATGCTTATAACTGCAATATAGTTTACTGTTTATAATAATGAACTTGGAAAACTAAGTGTATGTGTGTGTATAATTAAAGTTACGTATAACTTTTTTCCTGCTGCACAATGTAATAAAGATGCCATGACTTCTAAAAAATGGTGTGATTGCCTGAATTAAGAATCAGTCCTGGGACTCTTTCCGAGTGCTCAGGATGTCGAAGTAAGGATACGATGTATTCTCTGGAGTGAAATTCCAGATTTCCATGGGTCTTCTGCTAGGAGCTGTGATCAAGTGTCCTGGCAATAGAAGAACCAAGAATCTGTATATCATGTCTGTGAAGGAAATCAAGGGATGGCTGAAGAGACTTCGTGCTGCTGCTGGGGGTGACATGGCGATGGCCACAGTTAAGAGAGCAAACCAGAGCTAAGAAAAATAAAGACTGTCAGGCAGTGATAATTCGACAATGAAAGTCATATCGAAGAAAAGATGGGGTGTTTTTTTATTTGAAGATAATGCAGGGATCATGGTAAACAGTGAAGGTGAGAGGAATGGTTCTGTTATCACAGGTCCAGTTGCGAAGGAGCAGATATACTTGTGGTCAAGGACTGCATCCAATGCAGGGGTCATTGTGCTATTCTCCCGTGTATTTGTAAAAAAGATTCATTAAAAAGCTCTGGTCCAAGAAAAAGGAAAGAAAGAAAGAAAGAAAGAAAGAAAGAAAGAAAGAAAGAAAGAAAGAAAGAAAGAAAGAAAGAAAGAAAGAAAGAAAGAAAGACTAAAGTGTTCAGGCTATTCAAGATGGGAAAGGGTGAGTGAGTGTTAGTCTGGTATCTTTTTATGAACAACAGGTATTATGGAATTCTCAGTTAAGACAGTGAAAGGAATTCTTATGTTTAGAGCAGGAGAAGTCAAATGAGCCAATAAGTTTACCTATCTATCTATCTATCTATCTATCTATCTATCTATCTATCTATCTATTTTTCTATCTATCTATACACATATAGGTGAATATGCATATATACATGCATATTTATCTATGATGTACACACACACACAAACATTTTGAGTAGAGGAAAATAAAAGGTTTGGTGAACTTCCTAGATTTATGTTAAGTTGTATAATTAAAGTAAATTATTGCTATTTTTGCTTACAGAAGATATATTTATATTATAGAAACATATTTCCAGAATACAATAATAAATAACATATTTCTTACATTTTTTCCTTAAAGTGCTTTATAAATTAATTGAAATTTCATGGTTCTTGTGTGCTGAAAAATTTTATATGTTTGTCTAGAAATCTAGAAATAGACACTCACTTGAATGTCAAAAGTTGCTTTTCTTATGACATTTGAAAATCAATACCAGTGACCTAATTTTTTTCCCTGAGCCCTGCATTCACAATAAGAAGTTCATTCATCTTCAGCCTCCACAGGACCCCAGGTCTCTTTTACGAAGACTCTCTGTTTTTCCTCTGTGACTGCCTATATCTTACTAAATCACTAGTAAACTTGGTGACACTACTGAAATTTTCTTCCTTTATCTGAAATAGAAGCTCCTAGTGAACGGACAGTCTTGGAAAAGTTCATAATTCCATTTACTAACAGGGAAGGTTCACAAAAATACAAAAAAAAAAAAAAAAAACCTCCCACCACAACACAGCTCCCTAAATTACTCGGAGAGAAACCCCACCTCTTCTCACAATGGATGTCAAAATACAGGCATCCAGAATGTATCCTGTTGCTCTAGAGACTGAAATTGTCTCCTTAGGGAATTCCAATTAATTCATTAAGGAGCATGTGTATGCTGACAAAAATGGCTGCTGCATGCAGCAACCAAGCAGGACTCTCCAGAAGATTTAGTATAGTTTCCTTGCTGAGAAACACCATTGTTTATTGTCTTGAATAGGGGTAAATTCAGATGTAGAGGACCAAGTTTTAAAGACAGTCAGATAACCACAACCAAGCAGTACACAGGAAGATGACAATACAAAATGAGTTGGCCAAAACA